>NW_027223086.1:122500-135000 GCF_043380555.1 Nothobranchius furzeri
GGGGTGCAGGAGCAGAAGCCAGCCTCCAGCTGGTGATGGCGGGGTGAAGGAGCTGCAGCCAGCCTCCAGCAGCCAGCCTCCAGCTGGTGATGGCGGGGCGGAGGAGCAGGCAGCCTCCATCAGCTGATGGCGGGGTGTAGGAGCAGCAGCCAGCCTCCAGCTGGTGATGGCGGGGAGGAGGAGCAGCAGCAGCCAGCCTCCAGCAGCCAGCCAGCCTCCAGCAGCTGATGGCGGTGTGTGGGAGCAGCAGCCAGCCTCCAGCGGCCAGCCAGCCTCCAGCAGCTGATGGCGGGGTGGAGGAGCTGCAGCCAGCGTCCATCAGCTGATGGCGGGGTGGAAGAGCAGCAGGCAGCCTCCAGCTGGTGATGGCGGGGTGGAGGAGCTGCAGCCAGCGTCCAGCAGCTGATGGCGGGGTGCAGGAGCAGCAGCCAGCCTCCAGCAGCTGATGGCGGGGTGGAGGAGCTGCAGCCAGCCTCCAGCAGCCAGCCTCCAGCTAGTGATGGCGGGGTGGAGAAGCAGGCAGCCTCCGTCAGCTGATGGCGGGGTGGAGGAGCAGAAGCCAGCCTCCAGCAGCTGATGGCGGGGTGCAGGAGCTGCAGCCAGCGTCCAGCAGCTGATGGTGGGGTGGAGGAGCTGCAGCCAGCCTCCAGCAGCCAGCCTCCAGCTAGTGATGGCGGGGTGGAGAAGCAGGCAGCCTCCGTCAGCTGATGGCGGGGTGGAGGAGCAGAAGCCAGCCTCCAGCAGCTGATGGCGGGGTGCAGGAGCTGCAGCCAGCGTCCAGCAGCTGATGGTGGGGTGGAGGAGCTGCAGCCAGCGTCCAGCAGCTGATGGTGGGGTGGAGGAGCTGCAGCCAGCCTCCAGCAGCCAGCCTCCAGCAGCTGATGGCGGGGTGCAGGAGCAGCAGCCAGCCTCCAGCAGCTGATGGCGGGGTGCAGGAGCAGCAGGCAGCCTCCAGCAGCTGATGGCGGGGTGGAGGAGCAGAAGCCAGCCTCCAGCAGCTGATGGCGGGGTGCAGGAGCTGCAGCCAGCGTCCAGCAGCTGATGGTGGGGTGGAGGAGCTGCAGCCAGCGTCCAGCAGCTGATGGTTGGGTGGAGGAGCAGCAGCCAGCCTCCAGCAGCCAGCCTCCAGCTAGTGATGGCGGGGTGGAGAAGCAGGCAGCCTCCATCAGCTGATGGCGGGGTGGAGGAGCAGAAGCCAGCCTCCAGCTGGTGATGGCGGGTTGCAGGAGCTGCAGGCAGCCTCCAGCAGCTGATGGCGGGGTGCAGGAGCTGCAGGCAGCCTCCAGCAGCTGATGGCGGGGTGGAGGAGCTGCAGCCAGCGTCCAGCAGCTGATGGTGGGGTGGAGGAGCTGCAGCCAGCGTCCAGCAGCTGATGGTTGGGTGGAGGAGCAGCAGCCAGCCTCCAGCAGCTGATGGCGGGGTGCAGGAGCAGCAGCCAGCCTCCAGCAGCTGATGGCGGGGTGGAGGAGCTGCAGCCAGCCTCCAGCAGCCAGCCTCCAGCTAGTGATGGCGGGGTGGAGAAGCAGGCAGCCTCCATCAGCTGATGGCGGGGTGGAGGAGCAGAAGCCAGCCTCCAGCTGGTGATGGCGGGGTGCAGGAGCTGCAGGCAGCCTCCAGCAGCTGATGGCGGGGTGGAGGAGCTGCAGCCAGCCTCCAGCAGCCAGCCTCCAGCTAGTGATGGCGGGGTGGAGAAGCAGGCAGCCTCCATCAGCTGATGGCGGGGTGGAGGAGCAGAAGCCAGCCTCCAGCAGCTGATGGCGGGGTGCAGGAGGTGCAGGCAGCCTCCAGCAGCTGATGGCGGGGTGCAGGAGCAGCAGGCAGCCTCCAGCAGCTGATGGCGGGGTGCAGGAGCTGCAACCAGCCTCCAGCTGGTGATGGCGGGGTGGAGGAGCTGCAGCCAGCCTCCAGCAGCCAGCCCCCAGCAGCTGATGGCGGGGTGGAGGAGCAGAAGCCAGCCTCCAGCAGCTGATGGTGGGGTGCAGGAGCTGCAGCCAGCCTCCAGCAGCCAGCCTCCAGCTGGTGATGGCGGGGTGGAGGAGCAGCAGCAGACAGCCTCCAGCAGCCAGCCAGCCTCCAGGAGCTGATGGCGGTGTGTGGGAGCAGCAGCCAGCCTCCAGCGTTCAGCCAGCATCCATCAGCTGATGGCGGTGTGAAGGAGCTGCAGCCAGCCTCCAGCAGGTCATGGTGGGGTGGAGGAGCAGCAGCCAGCCTCCAGCAGCTGATGGCGGGTTGCAGGAGCTGCAGCCAGCCTCCAGCAAATGATGGCGGGGTGCAGGAGCTGCAGGCAGCCTCCAGCAGCTGATGGCGGGGTGCAGGAGCAGCAGGCAGCCTCCAGCTGCTGATGACGGGGTGCAGGAGCTGCAACCAGCCTCCAGCTGGTGATGGTGGGGTGGAGGAGCTGCAGCCAGCCTCGAACAGCTGATGGCAGGGTGCAGGAGCAGCAGCCAGCCTCCAGCAGCTGATGGCGGGGCGCAGGAGCTGCAGGCAGCCTCCAGCAGCTGATGGCGGGGTGCAGGAGCAGCAGCCAGCCTCCAGCTGGTGATGGCGGGGTGAAGGAGCTGCAGCCAGCCACCAGCAGCTGATGGCGGGGTGCAGGAGCTGCAGGCAGCCTCCAGCAGCTGATGGCGGGGTGCAGGAGCTGCAGGCAGCCTCCAGCAGCTGATGGCGGGGTGGAGGAGCTGCAGCCAGCGTCCAGCAGCTGATGGTGGGGTGGAGGAGCTGCAGCCAGCGTCCAGCAGCTGATGGTTGGGTGGAGGAGCAGCAGCCAGCCTCCAGCAGCTGATGGCGGGGTGCAGGAGCAGCAGCCAGCCTCCAGCAGCTGATGGCGGGGTGGAGGAGCTGCAGCCAGCCTCCAGCAGCCAGCCTCCAGCTAGTGATGGCGGGGTGGAGAAGCAGGCAGCCTCCATCAGCTGATGGCGGGGTGGAGGAGCAGAAGCCAGCCTCCAGCTGGTGATGGCGGGGTGCAGGAGCTGCAGGCAGCCTCCAG
Organism: Nothobranchius furzeri; assembly: GCF_043380555.1. Taxonomy (NCBI): domain Eukaryota; kingdom Metazoa; phylum Chordata; class Actinopteri; order Cyprinodontiformes; family Nothobranchiidae; genus Nothobranchius; species Nothobranchius furzeri. Next base: position 125,487 of record NW_027223086.1, read on the forward strand.
CAGCTGATGGCGGGGTGGAGGAGCTGCAGCCAGCCTCCAGCAGCCAGCCTCCAGCTAGTGATGGCGGGGTGGAGAAGCAGGCAGCCTCCATCAGCTGATGGCGGGGTGGAGGAGCAGAAGCCAGCCTCCAGCAGCTGATGGCGGGGTGCAGGAGGTGCAGGCAGCCTCCAGCAGCTGATGGCGGGGTGCAGGAGCAGCAGGCAGCCTCCAGCAGCTGATGGCGGGGTGCAGGAGCTGCAACCAGCCTCCAGCTGGTGATGGCGGGGTGGAGGAGCTGCAGCCAGCCTCCAGCAGCCAGCCCCCAGCAGCTGATGGCGGGGTGGAGGAGCAGAAGCCAGCCTCCAGCAGCTGATGGTGGGGTGCAGGAGCTGCAGCCAGCCTCCAGCAGCCAGCCTCCAGCTGGTGATGGCGGGGTGGAGGAGCAGCAGCAGACAGCCTCCAGCAGCCAGCCAGCCTCCAGGAGCTGATGGCGGTGTGTGGGAGCAGCAGCCAGCCTCCAGCGTTCAGCCAGCATCCATCAGCTGATGGCGGTGTGAAGGAGCTGCAGCCAGCCTCCAGCAGGTCATGGTGGGGTGGAGGAGCAGCAGCCAGCCTCCAGCAGCTGATGGCGGGTTGCAGGAGCTGCAGCCAGCCTCCAGCAAATGATGGCGGGGTGCAGGAGCTGCAGGCAGCCTCCAGCAGCTGATGGCGGGGTGCAGGAGCAGCAGGCAGCCTCCAGCTGCTGATGACGGGGTGCAGGAGCTGCAACCAGCCTCCAGCTGGTGATGGTGGGGTGGAGGAGCTGCAGCCAGCCTCGAACAGCTGATGGCAGGGTGCAGGAGCAGCAGCCAGCCTCCAGCAGCTGATGGCGGGGCGCAGGAGCTGCAGGCAGCCTCCAGCAGCTGATGGCGGGGTGCAGGAGCAGCAGCCAGCCTCCAGCTGGTGATGGCGGGGTGAAGGAGCTGCAGCCAGCCACCAGCAGCTGATGGCGGGGTGAAGGAGCTGCAGCCAGCCACCAGCAGCTGATGGCGGGGTGGAGGAGCTGCAGCCAGCGTCCAGCAGCTGATGGTTGGGTGGTGGAGGAGCAGCAGCCAGCCTCCAGCAGCTGATGGCGGGGTGCAGGAGCAGCAGCCAGCGTCCAGCAGCTGATGGTTGGGTGGAGGAGCAGCAGCCAGCCTCCAGCAGCTGCTGGCGGGGTGCAGGAGCAGCAGCCAGCCTCCAGCAGCTGATGGCGGGGTGCAGGAGCTGCAGGCAGCCTCCAGCAGCTGATGGCGGTGTGCAGGAGCTGCAGCCAGCCTCCAGCAGCTGATGGCGGGGTGCAGGGGCTGCAGGCAGCCTCCAGCAGCTGATGGCGGGGTGCAGGAGCTGCAACCAGCCTCCAGCTGGTGATGGCGGGGTGGAGGAGCAGCAGCCAGCCTCCAGCAGCCAGCCTCCAGCTGCTGATGGCGGGGTGGAGGAACAGAAGCCTCCAGCAGCTGATGGCAGGGTGCAGGAGCAGCAGCCAGCCTCCAGCTGGTGATGGCGGGGTGGAGGAGCTGAAACCTGGGTCGGACCTGGTCTGCAGCAGGGCCCATTACCACTCAGAAGCTGATGGCAGTGTGTGTTTAGGTCCCTGCGGGGTGGATGAGCTGAAACCTGGGTCAGACTTGGTGTGCAGCAGGGCTCAGCACCCTCCAGAAGCCGATGACAGTGTGTCTTTAACTCCCTGCCTGGTGGGAGAGCTGAAAGCTGGGTCGGACCTGGTCTTTAGCAGAGCTCAGCAGCCTCCAGAAGCTGATGGCAGTGTGTGTTTCATCCCCTGCGGGGTGGGAGAGCTGAAACGTGGGTCGGACCTGGTCTGCAGCAGGGCCCATCACCATCCAGAAGCTGACGGCGGTGTGTGTTTAAGTCCCTGCGGGGTGGGAGAGCCATAACCTGGGTCGGACCTGGTCTGCAGCAGAGCTCAGCAGCCTCCAGAACCTGATGGCAGTGTGTCTTTAATCCACTGCGGGGTGCAGGAGCTGAAACCTGGGTCGGACCTGGTCTGCAGCAGGGCTCAGCAGCCAGCAGAAGGTGACGGCAGTGTGTGTTTAGTTCCCTGCGGGGTGCAGGAGCTGAAACCTGGGTCGGACCTGGTCTGCAGCAGAGCTCAGCAGCCAGCAGAAGGTGATGGCAGTGTGTGTTTAAGTCCCTGCCTGGTGGGAGAGCTGAAACCTGGGTCGGACCTGGTCTATAGAAGAGCTCAGCAGCCTCCAGAAGCTGATGGCAGTGTGTGTGTTTTGGTCCCTGCGGGGTGCAGGAGCAGGAACCCGGGTCGGACCTGGTCTATAGCGGAGCTCAGCAGCCTCCAGCAGCTGATGGCAGTGTGTGTTTAATTCCCTGCCTGGTGGGAGAGCTGTAACCCGGGTCGGACTTGGTCTGCAGCAGGGCCCATCACCATCCAGAAGCTGATGGCAGTGTGTCTTTAATTCCCTGCGGGGTGGAGGAGCAGAAACCTGGGTCGGACCTGGTCTATAGCAGAGCTCAGCAGCCTCCAGAAGCTGATGGCAGTGTGTGTTCAAGTCCCTGCGGGGTGGGAGAGCTGAAACCTGGGTCGGACCTGGTCTATAGAAGAGCTCAGCAGCCTCCAGCAGCTGATGGCAGTGTGTGTTTAAGTCCCTGCGGGGTGGGAGAGCTATATCCCGGGTCGGACCTGGTCTATAGCAGAGCTCAGCAGCCTCCAGCAGCTGATGGCAGTGTGTGTTTAAGTCCCTGCGGGGTGGGAGAGCTGAAACCTCGGTCGGACCTGGTCTATGGCAGAGCTCAGCAGCCTCCAGAAGCTGATGGCAGCGTGCCTCTAAGTCCCTGCCTGGTGGGAGAGCTGAAACCTGGGTCGGACATGGTCTGCAGCAGGGCTCGGCAGCCTCCAGCAGCTGATGGCAGTGTGTCTTTAAGTCCCTGCCTGGTGGGAGAGCTGAAACCTGGGTCGGACCTGGTCTATAGCAGAGCTCAGCAGCCTCCAGCAGCTGATGGCAGTGTGTGTTTAAGTCCCTGCCTGGTGTGAGAGCTGAAACCTGGGTCGGACCTGGTCTATAGAAGAGCTCAGCAGCCTCCAGCAGCTGATGGCAGTGTGTCTTTAAGTCACTGCCTGGTGGGAGAGCTGAAACCTGGGTCGGACCTGGTCTATAGTAGAGCTCAGCAGCCTCCAGCAGCTGATTGCAGTGTGTGTTTAAGTCCCTGCCTGGTGGGAGAGCTGATATCCGGGTCGGACCTGGTCCACAGCAGGGCCCATCACCCTCCAGAAGCTGGTGGCAGTGTGTGTTTAAGTCCCTGCGGGGTGCAGGAGCAGAAACCTGGGTGGGACCTGGTCTGCAGCAGAGCTCGGCAGCCTCCAGCAGCTGATGGCAGTGAGTGTTTAAGTCCCTGCGGGGTGGGAGAGCTATATCCCGGGTCAGACCTGGTCTAAAGCAGGGCCCATCACCCTCCAGAAGCTGGTGGCAGTGTGTGTTTAAGTCCCTGCGGGGTGGAGGAGCAGAAACCTGGGTCGGACCCGGTCTACAGCAGAGCTCAGCAGCCCCCAGAAGCTGATGGCAGTGTGTGTGTGTGTGTGTTTAAGTCTCTGCCTGGTTGGAGAGCCGATACCTGGGTCGGACCTGGTCTGCAGCAGGGCTCAGCAGCCTCCAGAAGCTGATGGCAGTGTGTCTTTCATTCCCTGCGGGGTGCAGGAGCAGAAACCTGGGTCGGACCTGGTCTATAGCGGAGCTCAGCAGCCTCCAGCAGCTGATGGCAGTGTGTGTGTTAAAGACCCTGCGGGGTGGGAGAGCTGAAACCTGGGTCGGACCTGGTCTGCAGCAGGGCTCAGCAGCCCCCAGAAGCTGATGGCTGTGTGTGTTTAAGTCCCTGCGGGGTGGGAGAGCTGAAACCTGGGTCGGACCTGGCCCGCAGCAGGGCCCATCACCCTCCAGAAGCTGATGGCGGTGTGGGTTTAAGTCCCTGCGGGGTTGAGGAGCTGAAACCTGGGTCGGACCTGGTCTGCAGCAGGGCCCATCACCATCCAGAAGCTGATGGCTGTGTGTGTTTAAGTCCCAGGGGGGTGGGAGAGCCATAACCTGGGTCGGACCTGGTCTGCAGCAGGGCTCAGCAGCCTCCAGTTGCAGATGGCAGTGTGTGTTTAGTTCCCTGCGGGGTGCAGGAGCTGAAACCTGGGTCGGACCTGGTCTATAGCAGAGCTCAGCAGCCTCCAGAAGCTGATGGCAGTGTGTCTTCAATTCCCTGCGGGGTGCAGGAGCTGATACCTGGGTCGGACCTGGTCTGCAGCAGGGCCCATCACCATCCAGACGCTGATGGCAGTGTGTGTTTAAGTCCTAGTGGGCTGCAGGAGCTGAAACCTGGGTCGGACCTGCTCTATAGTAGAGCTCAGCAGCCTCCAGAAGCTGATGGCAGTGTGTCTTTAAGTCCCTGCGGGGTGGGATAGCTGAAACCTGGGTCGGACCTGGTCTGCAGCAGGGCCCATCACCATCCAGACGCTGATGGCAGTGTGTGTTTAAGTCCTAGTGGGCTGCAGGAGCTGAAACCTGGGTCGGACCTGCTCTATAGTAGAGCTCAGCAGCCTCCAGAAGCTGATGGCAGTGTGTCTTTAAGTCCCTGCGGGGTGGGATAGCTGAAACCTGGGTCGGACCTGGTCTGCAGCAGGGCCCATCACCCTCCAGAAGCTGTTGGCAGTGTGTCTTCCATTCCTAGTGGGGCAGGGGAGCAAAGACCTGGGCAGAGGAGCGCCTGTCTGCATCCGATCCGGCCCCTCAGCAGCCCGCCGTGAGCCTTAGAGAACCCCCCCCCCCCCCCCAGCGGGCTCCAGGAACCGGGCCCTGCGTCGGACCCAGCTCAGTAAGGCCCTCCCTCGGGCCCTGCAGCAGGTGGCCCCGTCTATGCAGTCGAAAACCCCGCGAAAATCGGTGTAGAAACGCCCGAGAGGCGTGGTGCGGTTCCCCCGGCCGGTACCGGGTCCGGACCGGTCCGGAAGTCCACCCAGAACACTGCCTGGGGCTTCTGGGCGGCTCCCCAGGCGCAGGCAGTCGAAAACCGCGTGAAAATCGGTTCAGAATTGACAAAACGGCGACCTCGTCGCTCCAAAAACTAAGTCCAAACTAAGCCTTTCGCTTATCGCTTAACGCTTAAGGCGGTCGGCCTTATGGCCAGTAAATGAAAAGTGCCTGCGCCCCTGGAGGTTTTGGAAGGTGCGAGCGATGACCATGCTCGGGTTAGTAGGTGAGGCCATCGGAAAACCAGCGTGAGTTGGCGGGTTTGGGTGGCAATCTATTCCAGGCAGAGTCGACTATCTCTGGGCATCAATTTTGGGATTTTTCCGGCTCTGGTTCTGGGAGAAACGCAGGGGCAAAGTGCACGAGCCGCGGCCGATTTTGGTGGCCTGTCCCTGGGCACAAAGTCTGAGGAGTGTGGGCCTGGTTCTCCGAAAAATACCAGTCTGCTGGAGCTCACTCCCATGGCTCCAGGGGGCACGGCACACCCCCCGGTAGCCGACCAAAGTGCTCTACTCGGGCCAGACTCGGACCCACGACCCGGGGTGAGAACCACAACTACTGGTCATCCTTTTGACCTCCAGGGGGCGCGGCAGAGCCTCCCCAGTCCGACGCAAGTGCCCCACTTGGGCCATACTCAGACCCACGGCCCGGGGCGAGAACCACAACTACTGGTCATCCTTTAGACCTCCAGGGGGCCCGGCACAGCCTCCCTAGACCGACACAAGTGCTCCACTTGGGCTGTACTCTGACCCAAGTCCCGGTGCGAGAACCACAACTACTGGTCATCCTTTAGACCTCCAGGGGGCCCGGCACAGCCTCCCTAGGCCGACACAAGTGCTCCACTTGGGCTATACTCTGACCCAAGTCCCGGGGCGAGAACCACAACTACTGGTCATCCTTTTGACCTCATGGTCATCCTTTAGATCTCCAGGGGGCCCGGCACAGCCTCCCTAGGCCGACACAAGTGCTCCACTTGGGCTATACTCTGACCCAAGTCCCGGGGCGAGAACCACAACTACTGGTCATCCTTTAGACCTCCAGGGGGCACGGCACACCCCCCGGTAGCCGACCAAAGTGCTCTACTCGGGCCAGACTCGGACCCACGACCCGGGGTGAGAACCACAACTACTGGTCATCCTTTAGACCTCCAGGGGGCCCGGCACAGCCTCCCTAGTCCGACACAAGTGCTCCACTTGGGCTATACTCTGACCCAAGTCCCGGGGCGAGAACCACAACTACTGGTCATCCTTTAGACCTCCAGGGGGACCGGCACAGCCTCCCTAGACCGACACAAGTGCACCACTTGGGCCATACTCTGACCCAAGTCCCGGGGCGAGAACCACAACTACTGGTCATCCTTTTGACCTCATGGTCATCCTTTAGACCTCAAGGGGGCACGGCAGAGCCTCCCTAGTCCGACACAAGTGTCCCACTTGGGCTATACTATGACCCAAGTCCCGGGGCGAGAACCACAACTACTGGTCATCCTTTAGACCTCAAGGGGGCACGGCAGAGCCTCCCTAGTCCGACACAAGTGTCCCACTTGGGCCATACTCAGACCCACGGCCCGGGGCGAGAACCACAACTACTGGTCATCCTTTAGACCTCCAGGGGGCCCGGCACAGCCTCCCTAGTCCGACGCAAGTGCTCCACTTGGGCTGTACTCTGACCCAAGTCCCGGGGCGAGAACCACAACTAATGGTCATCCTTTAGACCTCCAGGGGGCACGGCACAGCCTCCCTAGTCCGACACAAGTGCTCCACTTGGGCTATACTCTGACCCAAGTCCCGGGGCGAGAACCACAACTACTGGTCATCCTTTAGACCTCCAGGGGGCACGGCAGAGCCTCCCTAGTCCGACACAAGTGTCCCACTTGGGCTATTCTCTGACCCAAGTCCCGGGGCGAGAACCACAACTACTGGTCATCCTTTAGACCTCCAGGGGGCACGACACAGCCTCCCTAGTCCGACCCAAGTGCTCCACTTGGGCTATACTATGACCCAAGTCCCGGGGCGAGAACCACAACTACTGGTCATCCTTTAGACCTCCAGGGGGCACGGCACAGCCTCCCTAGTCCGACACAAGTGCTCCACTTGGGCTATACTCTGACCCAAGTCCCGGGGCGAGAACCACAACTACTGGTCATCCTTTAGACCTCCAGGGGGCACGGCACAGCCTCCCTAGTCCGACACAAGTGCTCCACTTGGGCTATACTCTGACCCAAGTCCCGGGGCGAGAACCACAACTACTGGTCATCCTTTTGACCTCATGGTCATCCTTTAGACCTCCAGGGGGCCCGGCACAGCCTCCCTAGGCCGACACAAGTGCTCCACTTGGGCTATACTCTGACCCAAGTCCCGGGGCGAGAACCACAACTACTGGTCATCCTTTAGACCTCCAGGGGGCACGGCACAGCCTCCCTAGTCCGACACAAGTGCTCCACTTGGGCTATACTCTGACCCAAGTCCCGGGGCGAGAACCACAACTACTGGTCATCCTTTTGACCTCATGGTCATCCTTTAGACCTCCAGGGGGCCCGGCACAGCCTCCCTAGACCGACACAAGTGCTCCACTTGGGCTGTACTCTGACCCAAGTCCCGGTGCGAGAACCACAACTACTGGTCATCCTTTAGACCTCCAGGGGGCCCGGCACAGCCTCCCTAGGCCGACACAAGTGCTCCACTTGGGCTATACTCTGACCCAAGTCCCGGGGCGAGAACCACAACTACTGGTCATCCTTTTGACCTCATGGTCATCCTTTAGATCTCCAGGGGGCCCGGCACAGCCTCCCTAGGCCGACACAAGTGCTCCACTTGGGCTATACTCTGACCCAAGTCCCGGGGCGAGAACCACAACTACTGGTCATCCTTTAGACCTCCAGGGGGCACGGCACACCCCCCGGTAGCCGACCAAAGTGCTCTACTCGGGCCAGACTCGGACCCACGACCCGGGGTGAGAACCACAACTACTGGTCATCCTTTAGACCTCCAGGGGGCCCGGCACAGCCTCCCTAGTCCGACACAAGTGCTCCACTTGGGCTATACTCTGACCCAAGTCCCGGGGCGAGAACCACAACTACTGGTCATCCTTTAGACCTCCAGGGGGACCGGCACAGCCTCCCTAGACCGACACAAGTGCACCACTTGGGCCATACTCTGACCCAAGTCCCGGGGCGAGAACCACAACTACTGGTCATCCTTTTGACCTCATGGTCATCCTTTAGACCTCAAGGGGGCACGGCAGAGCCTCCCTAGTCCGACACAAGTGTCCCACTTGGGCTATACTATGACCCAAGTCCCGGGGCGAGAACCACAACTACTGGTCATCCTTTAGACCTCAAGGGGGCACGGCAGAGCCTCCCTAGTCCGACACAAGTGTCCCACTTGGGCCATACTCAGACCCACGGCCCGGGGCGAGAACCACAACTACTGGTCATCCTTTAGACCTCCAGGGGGCCCGGCACAGCCTCCCTAGTCCGACGCAAGTGCTCCACTTGGGCTGTACTCTGACCCAAGTCCCGGGGCGAGAACCACAACTAATGGTCATCCTTTAGACCTCCAGGGGGCACGGCACAGCCTCCCTAGTCCGACACAAGTGCTCCACTTGGGCTATACTCTGACCCAAGTCCCGGGGCGAGAACCACAACTACTGGTCATCCTTTAGACCTCCAGGGGGCACGGCAGAGCCTCCCTAGTCCGACACAAGTGTCCCACTTGGGCTATTCTCTGACCCAAGTCCCGGGGCGAGAACCACAACTACTGGTCATCCTTTAGACCTCCAGGGGGCACGACACAGCCTCCCTAGTCCGACCCAAGTGCTCCACTTGGGCTATACTATGACCCAAGTCCCGGGGCGAGAACCACAACTACTGGTCATCCTTTAGACCTCCAGGGGGCACGGCACAGCCTCCCTAGTCCGACACAAGTGCTCCACTTGGGCTATACTCTGACCCAAGTCCCGGGGCGAGAACCACAACTACTGGTCATCCTTTAGACCTCCAGGGGGCACGGCACAGCCTCCCTAGTCCGACACAAGTGCTCCACTTGGGCTATACTCTGACCCAAGTCCCGGGGCGAGAACCACAACTACTGGTCATCCTTTTGACCTCATGGTCATCCTTTAGACCTCCAGGGGGCCCGGCACAGCCTCCCTAGGCCGACACAAGTGCTCCACTTGGGCTATACTCTGACCCAAGTCCCGGGGCGAGAACCACAACTACTGGTCATCCTTTAGACCTCCAGGGGGCACGGCACAGCCTCCCTAGTCCGACACAAGTGCTCCACTTCGGCTGTACTCTGACCCAAGTCCCGGGGCGAGAACCACAACTAATGGTCATCCTTTAGACCTCCATGGCAACAGGGGGATGTCAGACCCCAGCTCATCCCAGGTTGATGCCTCAATAGTAGCTTAGGGTCACGGCAGTCCCACCGTGATCCACCCTCTTGTCCTCTCTCCACAGGATGACCAGAGTGTCGTGTTTATTTTCAAAGTGTCCTCGTAGGATGACCATGAGTGCAGGAAAATTTTCAAAGTCCCTC
>NW_027223087.1:0-134613 GCF_043380555.1 Nothobranchius furzeri
TGATCTGAACGTTTCATGATGATAGCACTTTCCTAAGGGGGTCAAACCATGTCCCAAAGGTCACCGGGCCTGGTGTCACTTTAAAGAAGTAGTCCAGTTACACCTTTGTGGGCTTATAACTTGGCTTCTGAATGTCCTAGAGAGGTTAGGCTTGTTTTAGTGTACTCCAATCAACAGCCCCTAAAACCACAAAAAGGAATGGAGTCATTAGCACTTATGGTTTGTAAATGGCACCCAGAATTATGTTGCACGAAGCACAATTTCACATCATTCTGGGTTCATTTGTGTGAAAACAAGTTCCAATCAGGCTGAAACGTTACAGGAAGGTAGAATCTATTGAGTTGTAAGTGATCTGAACGTTTCATGATGATAGCACTTTCCTAAGGGGGTCAAACCATGTCCCAAAGGTCACCGGATCTGGTGTCAATTTAAAGAAGTAGTCCAGTTACACATTTGTGGGCTTATAACTTGGCTTCTGAATGTCCTAGAGAGATCAGGTTTGTTTTAATGTACTACAATCAACAGCCCCTAAAACCACAAAAAGGAATGGAGTCATTAGCACTTATGGTTTGTAAATGGCACCCAGAATTATGTTGCACGAAGCACAATTTCACATCATTCTGGGTTCATTTGTGTGAAAACAAGGTCCAATCAGGCTGAAACGCTACAGGAAGGTAGAATCTATTGAGTTGTAAGTGATCTGAACGTTTCATGATGATAGCACTTTCCTAAGGGGGTCAAACCATGTCCCAGAAGTCACCGGATCTGGTGTCAATTTAAAGAAGTAGTCCAGTTACACATTTTTGGGCTTATAACTTGGCTTCTGAATGTCCTAGAAAGATCAGGTTTGTTTTAGTGTACTCCAATCAACAGCCCCTACAACCACAAAACGGAATGGAGTCATTAGCACTTACGGTTTGTAAATGGCACCCAGAATTATGTTGCAGGAAGCACAATTTCACATCATTCTGGGTTCATTTGTGTGAAAACAAGGTCCAATCAGGCTGAAACGTTACAGGAAGGTAGAATCTATTTTGTTGTAAGAGATCTGAACGTTTCATGATGATAGCACTTTCCTAAGTGGGTCAAACCATGTCACAAAGGTCACCAGATCTGGTGTCAATTTAAAGAAGTAGTCCAGTTACACATTTGTGGGCTTATAACTTGGCTTCTGAATGTCCTAGAGAGATCAGGTTTGTTTTAATGTACTCCAATCAACAGCCCCTACAACCACAAAAAGGAATGGAGTCATTAGCACTTATGGTTTGTAAATGGCACCCAGAATTATGTTGCACGAAGCACAATTTCACATCATTCTGGGTCCATTTGTGTGAAAACAAGGTCCAATCAGGCTGAAACGCTACAAGAAGGTAGAATCTATTGAGATGTAAGTGATCTGAACGTTTCAAGATGATCGCACATTCCTATAGGGGGTAAAACCATGTCCCAAAGGTCACCGGGCCTGGTGTCACTTTAAAGAAGTAGTCCAGTTACACCTTTGTGGGCTTATAACTTGGCTTCTGAATGTCCTAGAGAGGTTAGGCTTGTTTTAGTGTACTCCAATCAACAGCCCCTAAAACCACAAAAAGGAATGGAGTCATTAGCACTTATGGTTTGTAAATGGCACCCAGAATTATGTTGCACGAAGCACAATTTCACATCATTCTGGGTTCATTTGTGTGAAAACAAGTTCCAATCAGGCTAAAACGTTACAGGAAGGTAGAATCTATTGAGTTGTAATTGATCTGAACGTTTCATGATGATAGCACTTTCCTAAGGGGGTCAAACCATGTCCCAAAGGTCACCGGATCTGGTGTCAATTTAAAGAAGTAGTCCAGTTACACATTTGTGGGCTGATAACTTGGCTTCTGAATGTCCTAGAGAGATCAGGTTTGTTTTAATGTACTCCAATCAACAGCCCCTACAACCACAAAAAGGAATGGAGTCATTAGCACTTATGGTTTGTAAATGGCACCCAGAATTATGTTGCACGAAGCACAATTTGACATCATTCTGGGTCCATTTGTGTGAAAACAAGGTCCAATCAGGCTGAAACGCTACAGGAAGGTAGAATCTATTGAGTTGTAAGTGATGTGAACGTTTCATGATGATAGCACTTTCCTAAGGGGGTCAAACCATGTCCCAAAGGTCACCGGATCTGGTGTCAATTTAAAGAAGTAGTCAAGTTACACATTTTTGGGCTTATAACTTGGCTTCTGAATGTCCTAGAGAGATCAGGTTTGTTTTAGTGTACTCCAATCAACAGCCCCTACAAGCACCAAAAGGAATGGAGTCATTAGCACTTATGGTTTGTAAATGGCACCCAGAATTATGTTGCACGAAGCACAATTTCACATCATTCTGGGACCATTTGTGTGAAAACATGGTCCAATCAGGCTGAAACGTTACAGGAAGGTAGAATCTATTGAGTTGTAAGTGATCTGAACGTTTCATGATGATAGCACTTTCCTAAGGGGGTCAAACCATGTCCCAAAAGTCACCGGATCTGGTGTCAATTTAAAGAAGTAGTCCAGTTACACATTTGTGGGCTTATAACTTTGCTTCTGAATGTCCTAGAGAGATCAGGTTTGTTTTAGTGTACTCCAATCAACATCCCCTACAACCACAAAAAGGAATGGAGTCATTAGCACTTATGGTTTGTAAATGGCACCCAGAATTATGTTGCACGAAGCACAATTTCACATCATTCTAGGTTCATTTGTGTGAAAACAAGGTCCAATCAGGCTGAAACGTTACAGGAAGGTAGAATCTATTGAGTTGTAAGAGATCTGAACGTTTCATGATGATAGCACTTTCCTAAGGGGGTCAAACCATGTCCCAAAGGTCACCGGATCTGGTGTCAATTTAAAGAAGTAGTCCAGTTACACATTTGTGGGCTTTTAACTTGGCTTCTGAATGTCCTAGAGAGATCAGGTTTGTTTTAATGTACTCCAATCAACAGCCCCTACAACCACAAAAAGGAATGGAGTCATTAGCACTTATGGTTTGTAAATGGCACCCAGAATTATGTTGCACGAAGCACAATTTCACATCATTCTGGGTCCATTTGTGTGAAAACAAGGTCCAATCAGGCTGAAACGCTACAAGAAGGTAGAATCTATTGAGTTGTAAATGATCTGAACGTTTCAAGATGATCGCACATTCCTATAGGGGGTAAAACCATGTCCCAAAGGTCACCGGGCCTGGTGTCACTTTAAAGAAGTAGTCCAGTTGCACCTTTGTGGGCTTATAACTTGGCTTCTGAATGTCCTAGAGAGGTTAGGCTTGTTTTAGTGTACTCCAATCAACAGCCCCTAAAACCACAAAAAGGAATGGAGTCATTAGCACTTATGGTTTGTAAATGGCACACAGAATTATGTTGCACGAAAAACAATTTCACATCATTCTGGGTTCATTTGTGTGAAAACAAGTTCCAATCAGGCTGAAACGTTACAGGAAGGTAGAATCTATTGAGTTGTAATTGATCTGAACGTTTCATGATGATAGCACTTTCCGAAGGGGGTCAAACCATGTCCCAAAGGTCACCGGATCTGGTGTCAATTTAAAGAAGTAGTCCAGTTACACATTTGTGGGCTTATAACTTGGCTTCTGAATGTCCTAGAGAGATCAGGTTTGTTTTAATGTACTCCAATCAACAGCCCCTACAACCACAAAAAGGAATGGAGTCATTAGCACTTATGGTTTGTAAATGGCACCCAGAATTATGTTGCACGAAGCACAATTTCACATCATTCTGGGTCCATTTGTGTGAAAACAAGGTCCAATCAGGCTGAAACGCTACAGGAAGGTAGAATCTATTGAGTTGTAAGTGATCTGAACGTTTCATGATGATAGCACTTTCCTAATGGGGTCAAACCATGTCCCAAAGGTCACCGGATCTGGTGTCAATTTAAAGAAGTAGTCCAGTTACACATTTGCGGGCTTATAACTTGGCTTCTGAATGTCCTAGAGAGATCAGGTTTGTTTTAGTGTACTCCAATCAACAGCCCCTACAACCACAAAAAGGAATGGAGTCATTAGCACTTATGGTTTGTAAATGGCACCCAGAATTATGTTGCACGAAGCACAATTTCACATCATTCTGGGTCCATTTGTGTGAAAACAAGGTCCAATCAGGCTGAAACGTTACAAGAAGGTAGAATCTATTGAGTTGTAAGTGATCTGAACGTTTAATGATGATCGCACATTCCTATAGGGGGTCAAACCATGTCCCAAAGGTCACCCGATCTGGTGTCAATTTAAAGAAGTAGTCCAGTTACACATTTGTGGGCTTATAACTTGGCTTCTGAATGTCCTAGAGAGATCAGGTTTGTTTTAGTGTACTCCAATCAACATCCCCTACAACCTCAAAAAGGAATGGAGTCATTAGCACTTATGGTTTCTAAATGGCACCCAGAATTATGCTGCACTAAGCACAATTTCACATCATTCTGGGTTCATTTGTGTGAAAACAAGGTCCAATCAGGCTGAAACGTTACTGGAAGGTAGAATCTATTGAGTTGTAAGTGATCTGAACGTTTCATGATGATAGCACTTTCCTAAGGGGGTCAAACCATGTCCCAAAGGTCACCGGATCTGGTGTCAATTTAAAGAAGTAGTCCAGTTACACATTTGTGGGCTTATAACTTGGCTTCTGAATGTCCTAGAGAGATCGGGTTTGTTTTAATGTACTCCAACCAACAGCCCCTACAACCACAAAAAGGAATGGAGTCATTAGCACTTATGGTTTGTAAATGGCATCCAGAATTATATTGCACGAAGCACAATTTCACTTCATTCTTGGTCCATTTGTGTGAAAACAAGGTCCAATCAGGCTGAAACGTTACAAGAAGGTAGAATCTATTGAGTTGTAAGTGATCTGAGCATTTCATGATGATCGCACATTCCTATAGGGGGTCAAACCATGTCCCAAAGGTCACCGGATCTGGTGTCAATTTAAAGAAGTAGTCCAGTTACACATTTGTGGGCTTATAACTTGGCTTCTGAATATCCTAGAAAGGTCAGGTTTGTTTTAGTGTACTCCAATTAACCACCCCCATTACCCCAAAAAGGAATGGAGTCTTTAGCACTTATGGTTTTTAAATGGCACCCAGAATTATGTTGCACGAAGCACAATTTCACATCATTCTGGGTCCATTTGTGTGAAAACAAGGTCCAATCAGGCTGAAACGTTACAAGAAGGTAGAATCTATTGAGTTGTAAGTGATCTGAACGTTTAATGATGATCGCACATTCCTATAGGGGGTCAAACCATGTCCCAAAGGTCACCCGATCTGGTGTCAATTTAAAGAAGTAGTCCAGTTACACATTTGTGGGCTTATAACTTGGCTTCTGAATGTCCTAGAGAGATCAGGTTTGTTTTAGTGTACTCCAATCAACATCCCCTACAACCTCAAAAAGGAATGGAGTCATTAGCACTTATGGTTTCTAAATGGCACCCAGAATTATGCTGCACTAAGCACAATTTCACATCATTCTGGGTTCATTTGTGTGAAAACAAGGTCCAATCATGCTGAAACGTTACTGGAAGGTAGAATCTATTGAGTTGTAAGTGATCTGAACGTTTCATGATGATAGCACTTTCCTAAGGGGGTCAAACCATGTCCCAAAGGTCACCGGATCTGGTGTCAATTTAAAGAAGTAGTCCAGTTACACATTTGTGGGCTTATAACTTGGCTTCTGAATGTCCTAGAGAGATCGGGTTTGTTTTAATGTACTCCAACCAACAGCCCCTACAACCACAAAAAGGAATGGAGTCATTAGCACTTATGGTTTGTAAATGGCACCCAGAATTATATTGCACGAAGCACAATTTCACTTCATTCTTGGTCCATTTGTGTGAAAACAAGGTCCAATCAGGCTGAAACGTTACAGGAAGGTAGAATCTATTGAGTTGTAAGTGATCTGAACGTTTCATGATGATAGCACTTTCCTAAGGGGGTCATACCATGTCCCAAAGGTCACCGGATCTGGTGTCAATTTAAAGAAGTAGTCCAGTTACACATTTGTGGGCTTATAACTTGGCTTCTGAATGTCCTAGAGAGATCAGGTTTGTTTTAATGTACTCCAATCAACAGCCCCTACAACCACAAAAAGGAATGGAGTCATTAGCACTTATGGTTTGTAAATGGCACCCAGAATTATGTTGCACGAAGCACAATTTCACTTCATTCTGGGTCCATTTGTGTGAAAACAAGGTCCAATCAGGCTGAAACGTTACAGGAAGGTAGAATCTATTGAGTTGTAAGTGATCTGAACGTTTCATGATGATCGCACATTCCTATCGGGGGTCAAACCATGTCCCAAAGGTCACCGGATCTTGTGTCAATTTAAAGAAGTAGTCCAGTTACACATTTGTGGGCTTATAACTTGGCTTCTGAATGTCCTAGAGAGATCAGAATTGTTTTAGTGCACTCCAATCAACAGCCCCTACAACCTCAAAAAGGAATGGAGTCATTAGCACTTATAGTTTTTAAATGGCACCCAGAATTATGTTGCACGAAGCACAATTTCACATCATTTTGGGTTCATTTGTGTGAAAACAAGGTCCAATCAGGCTGAAACGTTAGAGGAAGGTAGAATCTATTGAGTTGTAAGTGATATGAACGTTTCAAGATGATCGCACATTCCTATAGGGGGTCAAACCATGTCCCAAAGGTCACTGGGCCTGGTGTCACTTTAAAGAAGTAGTCCAGTTACACATTTGTGGGCTTATAACTTGGCTTCTGAATGTCCTAGAGAGGTTAGGTTTGTTTTAGTGTTCTCCAATCAACAGCCCCTACAACCACAAAAAGGAATGGAGTCATTAGCACTCATGGTTTGTAAATGGCACCCAGAATTATGTTGCACGAAGCACAATTTCACATCATTCTGGGTTCATTTGTGTGAAAACAAGTTCCAATCAGGCTGAAATGTTACAGGAAGGTAGAATCTATTGAGTTGTACGTGATCTGAACGTTTCATGATGATAGCACTTTCCTAAGGGGGTCAAACCATGTCCCAAAAGTCACCGGATCTGGTGTCAATTTAAAGAAGTAGTCCAGTTACACATTTGTGGGCTTATAACTTGGCTTCTGAATGTCCTAGAGAGATCAGGTTTGTTTTAATGTACTCCAATCAACAGCCCCTACAACCACAAAAAGGAATGGAGTCATTAGCACTTATGGTTTGTAAATGGCACCCAGAATTATGTTGCACGAAGCACAATTTCACATTATTCTGGGTCCATTTGTTTGAAAACAAGGTCCAATCAGGCTGAAACGCTACAAGAAGGTAGAATCTATTGAGTTGTAAGTGATCTGAACATTTCAAGATGATCGCACATTCCTATAGGGGGTAAAACCATGTCCCAAAGGTCACCGGGCCTGGTGTCACTTTAAAGAAGTAGTCCAGTTACACCTTTGTGGGCCTATAACTTGGCTTCTGAATGTCCTAGAGAGGTTAGGCTTGTTTTAGTGTACTCCAATCAACAGCCCCTAAAACCACAAAAAGGAATGGAGTCATTAGCACTTATGGTTTGTAAATGGCACCCAGAATTATGTTGCACGAAGCACAATTTCACATCATTCTGGGTTCATTTGTGTGAAAACAAGTTCCAATCAGGCTGAAACGTTACAGGAAGGTAGAATCTATTGAGTTGTAAGTTATCTGAACGTTTCATGATGATAGCACTTTCCTAAGGGGGTCAAACCATGTCCCAAAGGTCACCGGATCTGGTGTCAATTTAAAGAAGTAGTCCAGTTACACATTTGTGGGCTTATAACTTGGCTTCTGAATGTCCTAGAGAGATCAGGTTTGTTTTAATGTACTCCAGTCAACAGCCCCTACAACCACAAAAAGGAATGGAGTCATTAGCACTTATGGTTTGTAAATGGCACCCAGAATTATGTTGCACGAAGCACAATTTCACATCATTCTGGGTTCATTTGTGTGAAAACAAGTTCCAATCAGGCTGAAACGTTACAGGAAGGTAGAATCTATTGAGTTGTAATTTATCTGAACGTTTCATGATGATAGCACTTTCCTAAGGGGGTCAAACCATGTCCCAAAAGTCACCGGATCTGGTGTCAATTTAAAGAAGTAGTCCAGTTACACATTTGTGGGCTTATAACTTGGCTTCTGAATGTCCTAGAGAGATCAGGTTTGTTTTAATGTACTCCAATCAACAGCCCCTACAACCACAAAAAGGAATGGAGTCATTAGCACTTATGGTTTGTAAATGGCACCCAGAATTATGTTGCACGAAGCACAATTTCACATCATTCTGGGTCCATTTGTGTGAAAACAAGGTCCAATCAGGCTGAAACGCTACAGGAAGGTAGAATCTATTGAGTTGTAAGTGATGTGAACGTTTCATGATGATAGCACTTTCCTAAGGGGGTCAAACCATGTCCCAAAGGTCACCGGATCTTTTGTCACTTTAAAGAAGTAGTCCAGTTACACCTTTGTGGGCTTATAACTTGGCTTCTGAATGTCCTAGAGAGGTTAGGCTTGTTTTAGTGTACTCCAATCAACAGCCCTTAAAACCACAAAAAGGAATGGAGTCATTAGCACTTATGGTTTGTAAATGGCACACAGAATTATGTTGCACGAAAAACAATTTCACATCAATCTGGGTTCATTTGTGTGAAAACAAGTTCCAATCAGGCTGAGACGTTACAGGAAGGTAGAATCTATTGAGTTGTAAGTGATCTGAACGTTTCATGATGATAGCACTTTCCTAAGGGGGTCAAACCATGTCCCAAAGGTCACCGGATCTGGTGTCAATTTAAAGAAGTAGTCCAGTTACACATTTGTGGGCTTATAACTTGGCTTCTGAATGTCCTAGAGAGATCAGGTTTGTTTTAGTGCACTCCAATCAACAGCCCCTACAACCTCAAAAAGGAATGGAGTCATTAGCACTTATAGTTTTGAAATGGCACCCAGAATTATGTTGCACGAAGCACAATTTCACATCATTCTGGGTTCATTTGTGTGAAAACAAGGTCCAATCAGGCTGAAACGTTACAGGAAGGTAGAATCTATTGAGTTGTAAGTGATCTGAACGTTTCAAGATGATCGCACATTCCTATAGGGGGTCAAACCATGTCCCAAAGGTCACTGGGCCTGGTGTCACTTTAAAGAAGTAGTCCAGTTACACATTTGTGGGCTTATAACTTGGCTTCTGAATGTCCTAGAGAGGTTAGGTTTGTTTTAGTGTTCTCCAGTCAACAGCCCCTACAACCACAAAAAGGAATGGAGTCATTAGCACTCATGGTTTGTAAATGGCACCCAGAATTATGTTGCACGAAGCACAATTTCACATCATTCTGGGTTCATTTGTGTTAAAACAAGTTCCAATCAGGCTGAAATGTTACAGGAAGGTAGAATATATTGAGTTGTAAGTGATCTGAACGTTTCATGATGATAGCACTTTCCTAAGGGGGTCAAACCATGTCCCAAAGGTCACCGGGCCTGGTGTCACTTTAAAGAAGTAGTCCAGTTACACCTTTGTGGGCTTATAACTTGGCTTCTGAATGTCCTAGAGAGGTTAGGCTTGTTTTAGTGTACTCCAATCAACAGCCCCTAAAACCACAAAAAGGAATGGAGTCATTAGCACTTATGGTTTGTAAATGGCACCCAGAATTATGTTGCACGAAGCACAATTTCACATCATTCTGGGTTCATTTGTGTGAAAACAAGTTCCAATCAGGCTGAAACGTTACAGGAAGGTAGAATCTATTGAGTTGTAAGTGATCTGAACGTTTCATGATGATAGCACTTTCCTAAGGGGGTCAAACCATGTCCCAAAGGTCACCGGATCTGGTGTCAATTTAAAGAAGTAGTCCAGTTACACATTTGTGGGCTTATAACTTGGCTTCTGAATGTCCTAGAGAGATCAGGTTTGTTTTAATGTACTCCAATCAACAGCCCCTAAAACCACAAAAAGGAATGGAGTCATTAGCACTTATGGTTTGTAAATGGCACCCAGAATTATGTTGCACGAAGCACAATTTCACATCATTCTGGGTTCATTTGTGTGAAAACAAGGTCCAATCAGGCTGAAACGCTACAGGAAGGTAGAATCTATTGAGTTGTAAGTGATCTGAACGTTTCATGATGATAGCACTTTCCTAAGGGGGTCAAACCATGTCCCAGAAGTCACCGGATCTGGTGTCAATTTAAAGAAGTAGTCCAGTTACACATTTTTGGGCTTATAACTTGGCTTCTGAATGTCCTAGAAAGATCAGGTTTGTTTTAGTGTACTCCAATCAACAGCCCCTACAACCACAAAACGGAATGGAGTCATTAGCACTTACGGTTTGTAAATGGCACCCAGAATTATGTTGCAGGAAGCACAATTTCACATCATTCTGGGTTCATTTGTGTGAAAACAAGGTCCAATCAGGCTGAAACGTTACAGGAAGGTAGAATCTATTTTGTTGTAAGAGATCTGAACGTTTCATGATGATAGCACTTTCCTAAGTGGGTCAAACCATGTCACAAAGGTCACCAGATCTGGTGTCAATTTAAAGAAGTAGTCCAGTTACACATTTGTGGGCTTATAACTTGGCTTCTGAGTGTCCTAGAGAGATCAGGTTTGTTTTAATGTACTCCAATCAACAGCCCCTACAACCACAAAAAGGAATGGAGTCATTAGCACTTATGGTTTGTAAATGGCACCCAGAATTATGTTGCACGAAGCACAATTTCACATCATTCTGGGTCCATTTGTGTGAAAACAAGGTCCAATCAGGCTGAAACGCTACAAGAAGGTAGAATCTATTGAGATGTAAGTGATCTGAACGTTTCAAGATGATCGCACATTCCTATAGGGGGTAAAACCATGTCCCAAAGGTCACCGGGCCTGGTGTCACTTTAAAGAAGTAGTCCAGTTACACCTTTGTGGGCTTATAACTTGGCTTCTGAATGTCCTAGAGAGGTTAGGCTTGTTTTAGTGTACTCCAATCAACAGCCCCTAAAACCACAAAAAGGAATGGAGTCATTAGCACTTATGGTTTGTAAATGGCACCCAGAATTATGTTGCACGAAGCACAATTTCACATCATTCTGGGTTCATTTGTGTGAAAACAAGTTCCAATCAGGCTGAAACGTTACAGGAAGGTAGAATCTATTGAGTTGTAAGTGATCTGAACGTTTCATGATGATAGCACTTTCCTAAGGGGGTCAAACCATGTCCCAAAGGTCACCGGATCTGGTGTCAATTTAAAGAAGTAGTCCAGTTACACATTTGTGGGCTTATAACTTGGCTTCTGAATGTCCTAGAGAGATCAGGTTTGTTTTAATGTACTCCAATCAACAGCCCCTAAAACCACAAAAAGGAATGGAGTCATTAGCACTTATGGTTTGTAAATGGCACCCAGAATTATGTTGCACGAAGCACAATTTCACATCATTCTGGGTTCATTTGTGTGAAAACAAGGTCCAATCAGGCTGAAACGCTACAGGAAGGTAGAATCTATTGAGTTGTAAGTGATCTGAACGTTTCATGATGATAGCACTTTCCTAAGGGGGTCAAACCATGTCCCAGAAGTCACCGGATCTGGTGTCAATTTAAAGAAGTAGTCCAGTTACACATTTTTGGGCTTATAACTTGGCTTCTGAATGTCCTAGAAAGATCAGGTTTGTTTTAGTGTACTCCAATCAACAGCCCCTACAACCACAAAACGGAATGGAGTCATTAGCACTTACGGTTTGTAAATGGCACCCAGAATTATGTTGCAAGAAGCACAATTTCACATCATTCTGGGTTCATTTGTGTGAAAACAAGGTCCAATCAGGCTGAAACGTTACAGGAAGGTAGAATCTATTTTGTTGTAAGAGATCTGAACGTTTCATGATGATAGCACTTTCCTAAGTGGGTCAAACCATGTCACAAAGGTCACCAGATTTGGTGTCAATTTAAAGAAGTAGTCCAGTTACACATTTGTGGGCTTATAACTTGGCTTCTGAATGTCCTAGAGAGATCAGGTTTGTTTTAATGTACTCCAATCAACAGCCCCTAAAACCACAAAAAGGAATGGAGTCATTAGCACTTATGGTTTGTAAATGGCACCCAGAATTATGTTGCACGAAGCACAATTTCACATCATTCTGGGTTCATTTGTGTGAAAACAAGGTCCAATCAGGCTGAAACGCTACAGGAAGGTAGAATCTATTGAGTTGTAAGTGATCTGAACGTTTCATGATGATAGCACTTTCCTAAGGGGGTCAAACCATGTCCCAGAAGTCACCGGATCTGGTGTCAATTTAAAGAAGTAGTCCAGTTACACATTTTTGGGCTTATAACTTGGCTTCTGAATGTCCTAGAAAGATCAGGTTTGTTTTAGTGTACTCCAATCAACAGCCCCTACAACCACAAAACGGAATGGAGTCATTAGCACTTACGGTTTGTAAATGGCACCCAGAATTATGTTGCAGGAAGCACAATTTCACATCATTCTGGGTTCATTTGTGTGAAAACAAGGTCCAATCAGGCTGAAACGTTACAGGAAGGTAGAATCTTTTTTGTTGTAAGAGATCTGAACGTTTCATGATGATAGCACTTTCCTAAGTGGGTCAAACCATGTCACAAAGGTCACCAGATCTGGTGTCAATTTAAAGAAGTAGTCCAGTTACACATTTGTGGGCTTATAACTTGGCTTCTGAATGTCCTAGAGAGATCAGGTTTGTTTTAATGTACTCCAATCAACAGCCCCTACAACCACAAAAAGGAATGGAGTCATTAGCACTTATGGTTTGTAAATGGCACCCAGAATTATGTTGCACGAAGCACAATTTCACATCATTCTGGGTCCATTTGTGTGAAAACAAGGTCCAATCAGGCTGAAACGCTACAAGAAGGTAGAATCTATTGAGATGTAAGTGATCTGAACGTTTCAAGATGATCGCACATTCCTATAGGGGGTAAAACCATGTCCCAAAGGTCACCGGGCCTGGTGTCACTTTAAAGAAGTAGTCCAGTTACACCTTTGTGGGCTTATAACTTGGCTTCTGAATGTCCTAGAGAGGTTAGGCTTGTTTTAGTGTACTCCAATCAACAGCCCCTAAAACCACAAAAAGGAATGGAGTCATTAGCACTTATGGTTTGTAAATGGCACCCAGAATTATGTTGCACGAAGCACAATTTCACATCATTCTGGGTTCATTTGTGTGAAAACAAGTTCCAATCAGGCTAAAACGTTACAGGAAGGTAGAATCTATTGAGTTGTAATTGATCTGAACGTTTCATGATGATAGCACTTTCCTAAGGGGGTCAAACCATGTCCCAAAGGTCACCGGATCTGGTGTCAATTTAAAGAAGTAGTCCAGTTACACATTTGTGGGCTGATAACTTGGCTTCTGAATGTCCTAGAGAGATCAGGTTTGTTTTAATGTACTCCAATCAACAGCCCCTACAACCACAAAAAGGAATGGAGTCATTAGCACTTATGGTTTGTAAATGGCACCCAGAATTATGTTGCACGAAGCACAATTTCACATCATTCTGGGACCATTTGTGTGAAAACATGGTCCAATCAGGCTGAAACGTTACAGGAAGGTAGAATCTATTGAGTTGTAAGTGATCTGAACGTTTCATGATGATAGCACTTTCCTAAGGGGGTCAAACCATGTCCCAAAAGTCACCGGATCTGCTGTCAATTTAAAGAAGTAGTCCAGTTACACATTTGTGGGCTTATAACTTTGCTTCTGAATGTCCTAGAGAGATCAGGTTTGTTTTAGTGTACTCCAATCAACATCCCCTACAACCACAAAAAGGAATGGAGTCATTAGCACTTATGGTTTGTAAATGGCACCCAGAATTATGTTGCACGAAGCACAATTTCACATCATTCTAGGTTCATTTGTGTGAAAACAAGGTCCAATCAGGCTGAAACGTTACAGGAAGGTAGAATCTATTGAGTTGTAAGAGATCTGAACGTTTCATGATGATAGCACTTTCCTAAGGGGGTCAAACCATGTCCCAAAGGTCACCGGATCTGGTGTCAATTTAAAGAAGTAGTCCAGTTACACATTTGTGGGCTTTTAACTTGGCTTCTGAATGTCCTAGAGAGATCAGGTTTGTTTTAATGTACTCCAATCAACAGCCCCTACAACCACAAAAAGGAATGGAGTCATTAGCACTTATGGTTTGTAAATGGCACCCAGAATTATGTTGCACGAAGCACAATTTCACATCATTCTGGGTCCATTTGTGTGAAAACAAGGTCCAATCAGGCTGAAACGCTACAAGAAGGTAGAATCTATTGAGTTGTAAGTGATCTGAACGTTTCAAGATGATCGCACATTCCTATAGGGGGTAAAACCATGTCCCAAAGGTCACCGGGCCTGGTGTCACTTTAAAGAAGTAGTCCAGTTGCACCTTTGTGGGCTTATAACTTGGCTTCTGAATGTCCTAGAGAGGTTAGGCTTGTTTTAGTGTACTCCAATCAACAGCCCCTAAAACCACAAAAAGGAATGGAGTCATTAGCACTTATGGTTTGTAAATGGCACACAGAATTATGTTGCACGAAAAACAATTTCACATCATTCTGGGTTCATTTGTGTGAAAACAAGTTCCAATCAGGCTGAAACGTTACTGGAAGGTAGAATCTATTGAGTTGTAAGTGATCTGAACGTTTCATGATGATAGCGCTTTCCTAAGGGGGTCAAACCATGTCCCAAAGGTCACCGGATCTGGTGTCAATTTAAAGAAGTAGTCCAGTTACACATTTGTGGGCTTATAACTTGGCTTCTGAATGTCCTAGAGAGATCGGGTTTGTTTTAATGTACTCCAACCAACAGCCCCTACAACCACAAAAAGGAATGGAGTCATTAGCACTTATGGTTTGTAAATGGCATCCAGAATTATATTGCACGAAGCACAATTTCACTTCATTCTTGGTCCATTTGTGTGAAAACAAGGTCCAATCAGGCTGAAACGTTACAGGAAGGTAGAATCTATTGAGTTGTAAGTGATCTAAACGTTTCATGATGATAGCACATTCCTATCGGGGTTCAAACCATGTGCCAAAGGTCACCGGATCTGGTGTCAATTTAAAGAAGTAGTCCAGTTACACATTTGTGGGCTTATAACTTGGCTTCTGAATGTCCTAGAGAGATCAGGTTTGTTTAAGTGTACTCAAATCAACATCCCCTACAACCACAAAAAGGAATGGAGTCATTAGCAATTATGGTTTGTAAATGGCACCCAGAATTATGCTGCACTAAGCACAATTTCACATCATTCTGGGTTCATTTGTGTGAAAACAAGGTCCAATCAGGCTGAAACGTTACAGGAAGGGAGAATCTATTGAGTTGTCAGTGATCTGAACGTTTCATGATGATAGCACTTTCCTAAGGGGGTCAAACCATGTCCCAAAGGTCACCGGATCTGGTGTCAATTTAAAGAAGTACTCCAGTTACACATTTGTGGGCTTATAACTTGGCTTCTGAATGTCCTAGAGAGATCAGGTTTGTTTTAATGTACTCCAACCAAAAGCCCCTACAACCACAAAAAGGAATGGAGTCATTAGCACTTATGGTTTTTAAATGGCACCCAGAATTATGTTGCACGAAGCACAATTTCACATCATTCTGGGTCCATTTGTGTGAAAACAAGGTCCAATCAGGCTGAAACGTTACAAGAAGGTAGAATCTATTGAGTTGTAAGTGATCTGAGCATTTCATGATGATCGCACATTCCTATAGGGGGTCAAACCATGTCCCAAAGGTCACCGGATCTGGTGTCAATTTAAAGAAGTAGTCCAGTTACACATTTGTGGGCTTATAACTTGGCTTCTGAATATCCTAGAAAGGTCAGGTTTGTTTTAGTGTACTCCAATTAACCACCCCCATTACCCCAAAAAGGAATGGAGTCTTTAGCACTTATGGTTTTTAAATGGCACCCAGAATTATGTTGCACGAAGCACAATTTCACATCATTCTGGGTCCATTTGTGTGAAAACAAGGTCCAATCAGGCTGAAACGTTACAAGAAGGTAGAATCTATTGAGTTGTAAGTGATCTGAACGTTTAATGATGATCGCACATTCCTATAGGGGGTCAAACCATGTCCCAAAGGTCACCCGATCTGGTGTCAATTTAAAGAAGTAGTCCAGTTACACATTTGTGGGCTTATAACTTGGCTTCTGAATGTCCTAGAGAGATCAGGTTTGTTTTAGTGTACTCCAATCAACATCCCCTACAACCTCAAAAAGGAATGGAGTCATTAGCACTTATGGTTTGTAAATGGCACCCAGAATTATGTTGCACAAAGCACAATTTCACATCATTCTGGGTTCATTTGTGTGAAAACAAGGTCCAATCAGGCTTAAACGTTACAGGAAGGTAGAATCTACTGAGTTGTAAGTGATTTGAACGATTCATGATGATAGCACTTTCCTAAGGGGGTCAAACCATGTGCCAAAGGTCACCGGATCTGGTGTCAATTTAAAGAAGTAGTCCAGTTACACATTTGTGGGCTTATAACTTGGCTTCTGAATGTCCTAGAGAGATCAGGTTTGTTTTCGTGTACTCCAATCAACAGCCCCTACAACCACAAAAAGGAATGGAGTCATTAGCACTTATGGTTTGTAAATGGCACCCAGAATTATGTTGCACGAAGCACAATTTCACATCATTCTGGGTTCATTTGTGTGAAAACAAGGTCCAATCAGGCTGAAACGTTACAGGAAGGTAGAATCTATTGAGTTGTAAGTGATCTGAACGTTTCATGATGATAGCACTTTCCTAAGGGGGTCAAACCATGTCCCAAACGTCACCGGATCTGGTGTCAATTTAAAGAAGTAGTCCAGTTACACATTTGTGGGCTTATAACTTCGCTTCTGAATGTCCTAGAGAGATCAGGTTTGTTTTAGTGTACTCCAATCAACAGCCCCTACAACCACAAAAGGGAATGGAGTCATTAGCACTTATGGTTTGTAAATGGCACCCAGAATTATGTTGCACGAAGCACAATTTCACATCATTCTGGGTTCATTTGTGTGAAAACAAGGTCCAATCAGGCTTAAACGTTACAGGAAGGTAGAATCTATTGAGTTGTAAGTGATCTGAACGTTTCATGATGATAGCACTTTCCTAAGGGGGTCAAACCATGTCCCAAAGGTCACCGGATCTGGTGTCAATTTAAAGAAGTAGTCCAGTTACACATTTGTGGGCTTATAACTTGGCTTCTGAATGTCCTAGAGAGATCAGATTTGTTTTACTGTACTCCAATCAACAGCCCCTACAACCACAAAAAGGAATGGAGTCATTAGCACTTATGGTTTGTAAATGGCACCCAGAATTATGTTGCACGAAGCACAATTTCACATCATTCTGGGTCCATTTGTGTGAAAACAAGGTCCAATCAGGCTGAAACGTTACAGGAAGGTAGAATCTGTTGAGTTGTAAGTGATCTGAACGTTTCATGATGATAGCACTTTCCTAAGGGGGTCAAACCATGTCCCAAAGGTCACCGGATCTGGTGTCAATTTAAAGAAGTAGTCCAGTTACACATTTGTGGGCTTATAACGTGGCTTCTGAATGTCCTAGAGAGATCAGGTTTGTTTTAGTATACTCCAATCAACAGCCCCTACAACCACAAAAAGGAATGGAGTCATTAGCACTTATGGTTTTTAAATGGCACCCAGAATTATGTTGCACGAAGCACAATTTCACATCATTCTGGGTCCATTTTTGTGAAAACAAGGTCCAATCAGGCTGAAACGTTACAAGATGGTAGAATCTATTGAGTTGTAAGTGATCTGAACGTTTCATGATGATCGCACATTCCTATAGGGGGTCAAACCATGTCCCAAAGGTCACCGGGCCTGGTGTCACTTTAAAGAAGTAGTCCAGTTACACCTTTGTGGGCTTATAACGTGGCTTCTGAATGTCCTAGAGAGATCAGGTTTGTTTTAGTATACTCCAATCAACAGCCCCTACAACCAGAAAAAGGAATGGAGTCATTAGCACTTATGGGTTTTAAATGGCACCCAGATTTATGTTGCACGAAGCACAATTTCAAATCATTCTGGGTTCATTTGTGTGAAAACAAGGTCCAATCAGGCTGAAACATTACAGGAAGGTAGAATCTATTGAGTTGTAAGTGATCTGAACGTTTCATGATGATAGCACTTTCCTAAGGGGGTCAAACCATGTCCCAAAGGTCACCGGATCTGGTGTCAATTTAAAGAAGTAGTCCAGTTACACATTTGTTGGCTTATAACTTGGCTTCTGAATGTCCTAGAGAGATCAGGTTTGTTTTAGTGTACTCCAATCAACAGCCCCTACAACCACAAAAAGGAATGGAGTCATTAGCACTTATGGTTTGTAAATGGCACCCAGAATTATGTTGCACGAAGCACAATTTCACATCATTCTGTGTTCATTTGTGTGAAAACAAGGTCCAATCAGGCTGAAACGTTACAGGAAGGTAGAATCTATTGAGTTGTAAGTGATTTGAACGTTTCATGATGATAGCACTTTCCTAAGGGGGTCAAACCATGTCCCAAAGGTCACCGGATCTGGTGTCACTTTAAAGAAGTAGTCCAGTTACACATTTGTGGGCTTATAACTTGGCTTCTGAATGTCCTAGAGAGGTCAGGTTTGTTTTAGTGTACTCCAATCAACAGCCCCTACAACCACAAAAAGGAATGGAGACATTAGCACTTATGGTTTGTAAATGGCAACCAGAATTATGTTTCACGAAGCACAATTTCACATAATTCTGGGTCCATTTGTGTGAAAACAAGGTCCAATCAGGCTGAAACGTTACAAGAAGGTAGAATCTATTGAGTTGTAAGTGATCTGAACGTTTCATGATGATCGCACATTCCTATAGGGGGTCAAACCATGTCCCAATGGTCACCGGGCCTGGTGTCACTTTAAAGAAGTAGTCCAGTTACACCTTTGTGGGCTTATAACTTGGCTTCTGAATGTCCTAGAGAGGTCAGGTTTGTTTTAGTGTACTCCAATCAACAGCCCCTACAACCACAAAAAGGAATGGAGTCATTAGCACTCATGGTTTGTAAATGGCACCCAGATTTATGTTGCACGAAGCACAATTTCACATCATTCTGGGTCCATTTGTGTGAAAACAAGGTCTAATCAGGCTGAAACGTTACAGGAAGGTAGAATCTATTGACGTGTAAGTGATCTGAACGTTTCATGATGATAGCACTTTCCTAAGGGGGTCAAACCATGTCCCAAAGGTCACCGGATCTGGTGTCAATTTAAAGAAGTAGTCCAGTTACACATTTGCGGGCTTATAACTTGGCTTCTGAATGTCCTAGAGCGATCTGTTTTGTTATAGTGTACTCCAATAAACAGCCACTACAACCACAAAAAGGAATGGAGTCATTAGCACTTATGGTTTGTAAATGGCACCCAGAGTTATGTTGCACGAAGCACAATTTCACATCATTCTGGGTCCATTTGTGTGAAAACAAGGTCCAATCAGGCTGAAACGCTACAAGAAGGTAGAATCTATTGAGTTGTAAGTGATATGAACGTTTCAAGATGATCGCACATTCCTATTGGGGGTAAAACCATGTCCCAAATGTCACCGGGCCTGGTGTCACTTTAAATAAGTAGTCCAGTTACACCTTTGTGGGCTTATAACGTGGCTTCTGAATGTCCTAGAGAGATCAGGTTTGTTTCAGTATACTCCAATCAACAGCCCCTACAACCAGAAAAAGGAATGGAGTCATTAGCACTTATGGGTTTTAAATGGCACCCAGATTTATGTTGCACGAAGCACAATTTCACATCATTCTGGGTTCATTTGTGTGAAAACAAGGTCCAATCAGGCTGAAATATTACAGGACGGTAGAATCTATTGAGTTGTAAGTGATCTGAACGTTTCATGATGATAGCACTTTCCTAAGGGGGTCAAACCATGTCCCAAAGGTCACCGGATCTGGTGTCAATTTAAAGAAGTAGTCCAGTTACACATTTGTGGGCTTATAACTTGGCTTCTGAATGTCCTAGAGAGATCAGGTTTGTTTTAAAGTACTCCAATCAACAGCCACTACAACCACAAAAAGGAATGGAGTCATTAGCACTTATGGTTTGTAAATGGCACCCAGAATTATGTTGCACGAAGCACAATTTCACATCATTCTGGGTTCATTTGTGTGAAAAGAAGGTCCAATCAGGCTTAAACGTTACAGGAAGGTAGAATCTATTGAGTTGTAAGTGATCTGAACGTTTCATGATGATAGCACTTTCCTAAGAGGGTCAAACCATGTCCCAAAGGTCACCGGATCTGGTGTCAATTTAAAGAAGTAGTCCAGTTACACATTTGTGGGCTTATAACTTGGCTTCTGAATGTCCTAGAGAGATCAGGTTTGTTTTAGTGTACTCCAATCAACAGCCCCTACAACCACAAAAAGGAATGGAGTCATTAGCACTTATGGTTTGTAAATGGCACCCAGAATTATGTTGCACGAAGCACAATTTCACATGATTATGGGTCCATTTGTGTGAAAACAAGGTCCAATCAGGCTGAAACGTTACAGGAAGGTAGAATCTGTTGAGTTGTAAGTGATCTGAACGTTTCATGATGATAGCACTTTCCTAAGGGGGTCAAACCATGTCCCAAAGGTCACAGGATCTGGTGTCAATTTAAAGAAGTAGTCCAGTTACACATTTGTGGGCTTATAACTTGGCTTCTGAATGTCCTAGAGAGATCAGGTTTGTTTTAATGTACTCCAATCAACAGCCCCTACAACCACAAAAAGGAATGGAGTCATTAGCACTTATGGTTTGTAAATGGCACCCAGAATTATGTTGCACGAAGCACAATTTCACATCATTCTGGGTTCATTTGTGTGAAAACAAGGTCCAATCAGGCTGAAACGTTACAGGAAGGTAGAATCTATTGAGTTGTAAGTGATCTGAACATTTCATGATGATAGCACTTTCCTAAGGGGGTCAAACCATGTCCCAAAGGTCACCGGATCTGGTGTCAATTTAAAGAAGTAGTCCAGTCACTCATTTGTGGGCTTATAACTTGGCTTCTGAATGTCCTAGAGAGATCCGGTTTGTTTTAATGTACTCCAATCAACAGCCCCTACAACCACAAAAAGGAATGGAGTCATCAGCACTTATGGTTTGTAAATGGCACCCAGAATTATGTTGCACGAAGCACAATTTCACATCATTCTGGGTTCATTTGTGTGAAAACAAGGTCCAATCAGGCTGAAACGATACAGGAAGGTAGAATCTATTGAGTTGTAAGTGATCTGAACATTTCATGATGATAGCTCTTTCCTAAGGGGGTCAAACCATGTCCCAAAGGTCACCGGATCTGGTGTCAATTTAAAGAAGTAGTCCAGTTACACATTTGTGGGCTTATAACTTGGCTTCTGAATGTCCTAGAGAGATCCGGTTTGTTTTAATGTACTCCAATCAACAGCCCCTACAACCACAAAAAGGAATGGAGTCATCAGCACTTATGGTTTGTAAATGGCACCCAGAATTATGTTGCACGAAGCACAATTTCACATCATTCTGGGTTCATTTGTGTGAAAACAAGGTCCAATCAGGCTGAAACGATACAGGAAGGTAGAATCTATTGAGTTGTAAGTGATCTGAACATTTCATGATGATAGCTCTTTCCTAAGGGGGTCAAACCATGTCCCAAAGGTCACCGGATCTGGTGTCAATTTAAAGAAGTAGTCCAGTTACACATTTGTGGGCTTATAACTTGGCTTCTGAATGTCCTAGAGAGATCAGGTTTGTTTTAATGTACTCCAATCAACAGCCACTACAACCACAAAAAGGAATGGAGTCATTAGCACTTATGGTTTGTAAATGGCACCCAGAATTATGTTGCACGAAGCACAATTTCACATCATTCTGGGTCCATTTGTGTGAAAACAAGGTCCAATCAGGCTGAAACGTTACAGGAAGCGAGAATCTGTTGAGTTGTAAGTGATCTGAACGTTTCATGATGATAGCACTTTCCTAAGGGGGTCAAACCATGTCCCAAAGGTCACCGGATCTGGTGTCAATTTAAAGAAGTAGTCCAGTTACACATTTGTGGGCTTATAACTTGGCTTCTGAATGTCCTAGAGAGATCCGGTTTGTTTTAATGTACTCCAATCAACAGCCCCTACAACCACAAAAAGGAATGGAGTCATCAGCACTTATGGTTTGTAAATGGCACCCAGAATTATGTTGCACAAAGCACAATTTCACATCATTCTGGGTTCATTTGTGTGAAAACAAGGTCCAATCAGGCTGAAACGTTACAGGACGGTAGAATCTACTGAGTTGTAAGTGATCTGAATGTTTCATGATGATAGCACTTTCCTAAGGGGGTCAAACCATGTCCCAAAGGTCACCGGATCTGGTGTCACTTTAAAGAAGTAGTCCAGTTAGACATTTGTGGGCTTATAACTTGGCTTCTGAATGTCCTAGAGAGATCAGGTTTGTTTTAATGTACTCCAATCAACAGCCCCTACAACCAAAAAAAGGAATGGAGTCATTAGCACTTATGGTTTGTAAATGGCACCCAGAATTATGTTGCACGAAGCACAATTTCACATCATTCTGGGTTAATTTGTGTGAAAACAAGGTCCAATCAGGCTGAAACGTTACAGGAAGGTAGAATCTTTTGAGTTGTAAGTGATCTGAACATTTCATGATGATAGCACTTTCCTAAGGGGGTCAAACCATGTCCCAAAGGTCACCGGATCTGGTGTCAATTTAAAGAAGTAGTCCAGTTACACATTTGTGGGCTTATAACTTGGCTTCTGAATGTCCTAGAGAGATCAGGTTTGTTTTAATGTACTCCAATCAACAGCCACTACAACCACAAAAAGGAATGGAGTCATTAGCACTTATGGTTTGTAAATGGCACCCAGAATTATGTTGCACGAAGCACAATTTCACATCATTCTGGGTTCATTTGTGTGAAAAGAAGGTCCAATCAGGCTTAAACGTTACAGGAAGGTAGAATCTATTGAGTTGTAAGTGATCTGAACGTTTCATGATGATAGCACTTTCCTAAGGGGGTCAAACCATGTCCCAAAGGTCACCGGATCTGGTGTCAATTTAAAGAAGTAGTCCAGTTACACATTTGTGGGCTTATAACTTGGCTTCTGAATGTCCTAGAGAGATCAGGTTTGTTTTAGTGTACTCCAATCAACAGCCCCTACAACCACAAAAAGGAATGGAGTCATTAGCACTTATGGTTTGTAAATGGCACCCAGAATTATGTTGCACGAAGCACAATTTCACATGATTCTGGGTCCATTTGTGTGAAAACAAGGTCCAATCAGGCTGAAACGTTACAGGAAGGTAGAATCTGTTGAGTTGTAAGTGATCTGAACGTTTCATGATGATAGCACTTTCCTAAGGGGGTCAAACCATGTCCCAAAGGTCACCGGATCTGGTGTCAATTTAAAGAAGTAGTCCAGTTACACATTTGTGGGCTTATAACTTGGCTTCTGAATGTCCTAGAGAGATCAGGTTTGTTTTAATGTACTCCAATCAACAGCCCCTACAACCACAAAAAGGAATGGAGTCATTAGCACTTATGGTTTGTAAATGGCACCCAGAATTATGTTGCACGAAGCACAATTTCACATGATTCTGGGTCCATTTGTGTGAAAACAAGGTCCAATCAGGCTGAAACGTTACAGGAAGGTAGAATCTGTTGAGTTGTAAGTGATCTGAACGTTTCATGATGATAGCACTTTCCTAAGGGGGTCAAACCATGTCCCAAAGGTCACCGGATCTGGTGTCAATTTAAAGAAGTAGTCCAGTTACACATTTGTGGGCTTATAACTTGGCTTCTGAATGTCCTAGAGAGATCAGGTTTGTTTTAATGTACTCCAATCAACAGCCCCTACAACCACAAAAAGGAATGGAGTCATCAGCACTTATGGTTTGTAAATGGCACCCAGAATTATGTTGCACAAAGCACAATTTCACATCATTCTGGGTTCATTTGTGTGAAAACAAGGTCCAATCAGGCTGAAACGTTACAGGACGGTAGAATCTACTGAGTTGTAAGTGATCTGAATGTTTCATGATGATAGCACTTTCCTAAGGGGGTCAAACCATGTCCCAAAGGTCACCGGATCTGGTGTCACTTTAAAGAAGTAGTCCAGTTAGACATTTGTGGGCTTATAACTTGGCTTCTGAATGTCCTAGAGAGATCAGGTTTGTTTTAATGTACTCCAATCAACAGCCCCTACAACCACAAAAAGGAATGGAGTCATTAGCACTTATGGTTTGTAAATGGCACCCAGAATTATGTTGCACGAAGCACAATTTCACATCATTCTGGGTTAATTTGTGTGAAAACAAGGTCCAATCAGGCTGAAACGTTACAGGAAGGTAGAATCTTTTGAGTGGTAAGTGATCTGAACATTTCATGATGATAGCACTTTCCTAAGGGGGTCAAACCATGTCCCAAAGGTCACCGGATCTGGTGTCAATTTAAAGAAGTAGTCCAGTTACACATTTGTGGGCTTATAACTTGGCTTCTGAATGTCCTAGAGAGATCAGGTTTGTTTTAATGTACTCCAATCAACAGCCACTACAACCACAAAAAGGAATGGAGTCATTAGCACTTATGGTTTGTAAATGGCACCCAGAATTATGTTGCATGAAGCACAATTTCACATCATTCTGGGTTCATTTGTGTGAAAAGAAGGTCCAATCAGGCTTAAACGTTACAGGAAGGTAGAATCTATTGAGTTGTAAGTGATCTGAACGTTTCATGATGATAGCACTTTCCTAAGGGGGTCAAACCATGTCCCAAAGGTCACCGGATCTGGTGTCAATTTAAAGAAGTAGTCCAGTTACACATTTGTGGGCTTATAACTTGGCTTCTGAATGTCCTAGAGAGATCAGGTTTGTTTTAGTGTACTCCAATCAACAGCCCCTACAACCACAAAAAGGAATGGAGTCATTAGCACTTATGGTTTGTAAATGGCACCCAGAATTATGTTGCACGAAGCACAATTTCACATGATTCTGGGTCCATTTGTGTGAAAACAAGGTCCAATCAGGCTGAAACGTTACAGGAAGGTAGAATCTGTTGAGTTGTAAGTGATCTGAACGTTTCATGATGATAGCACTTTCCTAAGGGGGTCAAACCATGTCCCAAAGGTCACCGGATCTGGTGTCAATTTAAAGAAGTAGTCCAGTTACACATTTGTGGGCTTATAACTTGGCTTCTGAATGTCCTAGAGAGATCAGGTTTGTTTTAATGTACTCCAATCAACAGCCCCTACAACCACAAAAAGGAATGGAGTCATTAGCACTTATGGTTTGTAAATGGCACCCAGAATTATGTTGCACGAAGCACAATTTCACATCATTCTGGGTTCATTTGTGTGAAAACAAGGTCCAATCAGGCTGAAACGTTACAGGAAGGTAGAATCTATTGAGTTGTAAGTGATCTGAACATTTCATGATGATAGCACTTTCCTAAGGGGGTCAAACCATGTCCCAAAGGTCACCGGATCTGGTGTCAATTTAAAGAAGTAGTCCAGTCACACATTTGTGGGCTTATAACTTGGCTTCTGAATGTCCTAGAGAGATCCGGTTTGTTTTAATGTACTCCAATCAACAGCCCCT
This sequence comes from Nothobranchius furzeri, assembly GCF_043380555.1. NCBI lineage: Eukaryota > Metazoa > Chordata > Actinopteri > Cyprinodontiformes > Nothobranchiidae > Nothobranchius > Nothobranchius furzeri. The sequence continues at coordinate 25,605 of NW_027223087.1, forward strand.
ACAACCACAAAAAGGAATGGAGTCATCAGCACTTATGGTTTGTAAATGGCACCCAGAATTATGTTGCACGAAGCACAATTTCACATCATTCTGGGTTCATTTGTGTGAAAACAAGGTCCAATCAGGCTGAAACGTTACAGGAAGGTAGAATCTATTGAGTTGTAAGTGATCTGAACATTTCATGATGATAGCTCTTTCCTAAGGGGGTCAAACCATGTCCCAAAGGTCACCGGATCTGGTGTCAATTTAAAGAAGTAGTCCAGTTACACATTTGTGGGCTTATAACTTGGCTTCTGAATGTCCTAGAGAGATCAGGTTTGTTTTAATGTACTCCAATCAACAGCCACTACAACCACAAAAAGGAATGGAGTCATTAGCACTTATGGTTTGTAAATGGCACCCAGAATTATGTTGCACGAAGCACAATTTCACATCATTCTGGGTCCATTTGTGTGAAAACAAGGTCCAATCAGGCTGAAACGTTACAGGAAGCGAGAATCTGTTGAGTTGTAAGTGATCTGAACGTTTCATGATGATAGCACTTTCCTAAGGGGGTCAAACCATGTCCCAAAGGTCACCGGATCTGGTGTCAATTTAAAGAAGTAGTCCAGTTACACATTTGTGGGCTTATAACTTGGCTTCTGAATGTCCTAGAGAGATCCGGTTTGTTTTAATGTACTCCAATCAACAGCCCCTACAACCACAAAAAGGAATGGAGTCATCAGCACTTATGGTTTGTAAATGGCACCCAGAATTATGTTGCACAAAGCACAATTTCACATCATTCTGGGTTCATTTGTGTGAAAACAAGGTCCAATCAGGCTGAAACGTTACAGGACGGTAGAATCTACTGAGTTGTAAGTGATCTGAATGTTTCATGATGATAGCACTTTCCTAAGGGGGTCAAACCATGTCCCAAAGGTCACCGGATCTGGTGTCACTTTAAAGAAGTAGTCCAGTTAGACATTTGTGGGCTTATAACTTGGCTTCTGAATGTCCTAGAGAGATCAGGTTTGTTTTAATGTACTCCAATCAACAGCCCCTACAACCACAAAAAGGAATGGAGTCATTAGCACTTATGGTTTGTAAATGGCACCCAGAATTATGTTGCACGAAGCACAATTTCACATCATTCTGGGTTAATTTGTGTGAAAACAAGGTCCAATCAGGCTGAAACGTTACAGGAAGGTAGAATCTTTTGAGTTGTAATTGATCTGAACATTTCATGATGATAGCACTTTCCTAAGGGGGTCAAACCATGTCCCAAAGGTCACCGGATCTGGTGTCAATTTAAAGAAGTAGTCCAGTTACACATTTGTGGGCTTATAACTTGGCTTCTGAATGTCCTAGAGAGATCAGGTTTGTTTTAATGTACTCCAATCAACAGCCACTACAACCACAAAAAGGAATGGAGTCATTAGCACTTATGGTTTGTAAATGGCACCCAGAATTATGTTGCACGAAGCACAATTTCACATCATTCTGGGTCCATTTGTGTGAAAACAAGGTCCAATCAGGCTGAAACGTTACAGGAAGCGAGAATCTGTTGAGTTGTAAGTGATCTGAACGTTTCATGATGATAGCACTTTCCTAAGGGGGTCAAACCATGTCCCAAAGGTCACCGGATCTGGTGTCAATTTAAAGAAGTAGTCCAGTTACACATTTGTGGGCTTATAACTTGGCTTCTGAATGTCCTAGAGAGATCCGGTTTGTTTTAATGTACTCCAATCAACAGCCCCTACAACCACAAAAAGGAATGGAGTCATCAGCACTTATGGTTTGTAAATGGCACCCAGAATTATGTTGCACAAAGCACAATTTCACATCATTCTGGGTTCATTTGTGTGAAAACAAGGTCCAATCAGGCTGAAACGTTACAGGACGGTAGAATCTACTGAGTTGTAAGTGATCTGAATGTTTCATGATGATAGCACTTTCCTAAGGGGGTCAAACCATGTCCCAAAGGTCACCGGATCTGGTGTCACTTTAAAGAAGTAGTCCAGTTAGACATTTGTGGGCTTATAACTTGGCTTCTGAATGTCCTAGAGAGATCAGGTTTGTTTTAATGTACTCCAATCAACAGCCCCTACAACCACAAAAAGGAATGGAGTCATTAGCACTTATGGTTTGTAAATGGCACCCAGAATTATGTTGCACGAAGCACAATTTCACATCATTCTGGGTTAATTTGTGTGAAAACAAGGTCCAATCAGGCTGAAACGTTACAGGAAGGTAGAATCTTTTGAGTTGTAAGTGATCTGAACATTTCATGATGATAGCACTTTCCTAAGGGGGTCAAACCATGTCCCAAAGGTCACCGGATCTGGTGTCAATTTAAAGAAGTAGTCCAGTTACACATTTGTGGGCTTATAACTTGGCTTCTGAATGTCCTAGAGAGATCAGGTTTGTTTTAATGTACTCCAATCAACAGCCACTACAACCACAAAAAGGAATGGAGTCATTAGCACTTATGGTTTGTAAATGGCACCCAGAATTATGTTGCACGAAGCACAATTTCACATCATTCTGGGTTCATTTGTGTGAAAAGAAGGTCCAATCAGGCTTAAACGTTACAGGAAGGTAGAATCTATTGAGTTGTAAGTGATCTGAACGTTTCATGATGATAGCACTTTCCTAAGGGGGTCAAACCATGTCCCAAAGGTCACCGGATCTGGTGTCAATTTAAAGAAGTAGTCCAGTTACACATTTGTGGGCTTATAACTTGGCTTCTGAATGTCCTAGAGAGATCAGGTTTGTTTTAGTGTACTCCAATCAACAGCCCCTACAACCACAAAAAGGAATGGAGTCATTAGCACTTATGGTTTGTAAATGGCACCCAGAATTATGTTGCACGAAGCACAATTTCACATGATTCTGGGTCCATTTGTGTGAAAACAAGGTCCAATCAGGCTGAAACGTTACAGCAAGGTAGAATCTGTTGAGTTGTAAGTGATCTGAACGTTTCATGATGATAGCACTTTCCTAAGGGGGTCAAACCATGTCCCAAAGGTCACCGGATCTGGTGTCAATTTAAAGAAGTAGTCCAGTTACACATTTGTGGGCTTATAACTTGGCTTCTGAATGTCCTAGAGAGATCAGGTTTGTTTTAATGTACTCCAATCAACAGCCCCTACAACCACAAAAAGGAATGGAGTCATTAGCACTTATGGTTTGTAAATGGCACCCAGAATTATGTTGCACGAAGCACAATTTCACATGATTCTGGGTCCATTTGTGTGAAAACAAGGTCCAATCAGGCTGAAACGTTACAGGAAGGTAGAATCTGTTGAGTTGTAAGTGATCTGAACGTTTCATGATGATAGCACTTTCCTAAGGGGGTCAAACCATGTCCCAAAGGTCACCGGATCTGGTGTCAATTTAAAGAAGTAGTCCAGTTACACATTTGTGGGCTTATAACTTGGCTTCTGAATGTCCTAGAGAGATCAGGTTTGTTTTAATGTACTCCAATCAACAGCCCCTACAACCACAAAAAGGAATGGAGTCATCAGCACTTATGGTTTGTAAATGGCACCCAGAATTATGTTGCACAAAGCACAATTTCACATCATTCTGGGTTCATTTGTGTGAAAACAAGGTCCAATCAGGCTGAAACGTTACAGGACGGTAGAATCTACTGAGTTGTAAGTGATCTGAATGTTTCATGATGATAGCACTTTCCTAAGGGGGTCAAACCATGTCCCAAAGGTCACCGGATCTGGTGTCACTTTAAAGAAGTAGTCCAGTTAGACATTTGTGGGCTTATAACTTGGCTTCTGAATGTCCTAGAGAGATCAGGTTTGTTTTAATGTACTCCAATCAACAGCCCCTACAACCACAAAAAGGAATGGAGTCATCAGCACTTATGGTTTGTAAATGGCACCCAGAATTATGTTGCACAAAGCACAATTTCACAAAATTCTGGGTTCATTTGTGTGAAAACAAGGTCCAATCAGGCTGAAACGTTACAAGACGGTAGAATCTATTGAGTTGTAAGTGATCTGAACGTTTCAAGATGATCGCACATTCCTATAGGGGGTCAAACCATGTCCCAAAGGTCACCGGGCCTGATGTCACTTTAAAGAAGTAGTCCAGTTACACCTTTGTGGGCTTATAACTTGGCTTCTGAATGTCCAAGAGAAGTCAGGTTTGTTTTAATGTACTCCAATCAACAGCCACTACAACCACAAAAAGGAATGGAGTCATTAGCACTTATGGTTTGTAAATGGCACCCAGAATTATGTTGCACGAAGCACAATTTCACATCATTCTGGGTCCATTTGTGTGAAAACAAGGTCCAATCAGGCTGAAACGTTACAGGAAGCGAGAATCTGTTGAGTTGTAAGTGATCTGAACGTTTCATGATGATAGCACTTTCCTAAGGGGGTCAAACCATGTCCCAAAGGTCACCGGATCTGGTGTCAATTTAAAGAAGTAGTCCAGTTACACATTTGTGGGCTTATAACTTGGCTTCTGAATGTCCTAGAGAGATCCGGTTTGTTTTAATGTACTCCAATCAACAGCCCCTACAACCACAAAAAGGAATGGAGTCATCAGCACTTATGGTTTGTAAATGGCACCCAGAATTATGTTGCACAAAGCACAATTTCACATCATTCTGGGTTCATTTGTGTGAAAACAAGGTCCAATCAGGCTGAAACGTTACAGGACGGTAGAATCTACTGAGTTGTAAGTGATCTGAATGTTTCATGATGATAGCACTTTCCTAAGGGGGTCAAACCATGTCCCAAAGGTCACCGGATCTGGTGTCACTTTAAAGAAGTAGTCCAGTTAGACATTTGTGGGCTTATAACTTGGCTTCTGAATGTCCTAGAGAGATCAGGTTTGTTTTAATGTACTCCAATCAACAGCCCCTACAACCACAAAAAGGAATGGAGTCATTAGCACTTATGGTTTGTAAATGGCACCCAGAATTATGTTGCACGAAGCACAATTTCACATCATTCTGGGTTAATTTGTGTGAAAACAAGGTCCAATCAGGCTGAAACGTTAGAGGAAGGTAGAATCTTTTGAGTTGTAAGTGATCTGAACATTTCATGATGATAGCACTTTCCTAAGGGGGTCAAACCATGTCCCAAAGGTCACCGGATCTGGTGTCAATTTAAAGAAGTAGTCCAGTTACACATTTGTGGGCTTATAACTTGGCTTCTGAATGTCCTAGAGAGATCAGGTTTGTTTTAATGTACTCCAATCAACAGCCACTACAACCACAAAAAGGAATGGAGTCATTAGCACTTATGGTTTGTAAATGGCACCCAGAATTATGTTGCACGAAGCACAATTTCACATCATTCTGGGTTCATTTGTGTGAAAAGAAGGTCCAATCAGGCTTAAACGTTACAGGAAGGTAGAATCTATTGAGTTGTAAGTGATCTGAACGTTTCATGATGATAGCACTTTCCTAAGGGGGTCAAACCATGTCCCAAAGGTCACCGGATCTGGTGTCAATTTAAAGAAGTAGTCCAGTTACACATTTGTGGGCTTATAACTTGGCTTCTGAATGTCCTAGAGAGATCAGGTTTGTTTTAGTGTACTCCAATCAACAGCCCCTACAACCACAAAAAGGAATGGAGTCATTAGCACTTATGGTTTGTAAATGGCACCCAGAATTATGTTGCACGAAGCACAATTTCACATGATTCTGGGTCCATTTGTGTGAAAACAAGGTCCAATCAGGCTGAAACGTTACAGCAAGGTAGAATCTGTTGAGTTGTAAGTGATCTGAACGTTTCATGATGATAGCACTTTCCTAAGGGGGTCAAACCATGTCCCAAAGGTCACCGGATCTGGTGTCAATTTAAAGAAGTAGTCCAGTTACACATTTGTGGGCTTATAACTTGGCTTCTGAATGTCCTAGAGAGATCAGGTTTGTTTTAATGTACTCCAATCAACAGCCCCTACAACCACAAAAAGGAATGGAGTCATTAGCACTTATGGTTTGTAAATGGCACCCAGAATTATGTTGCACGAAGCACAATTTCACATGATTCTGGGTCCATTTGTGTGAAAACAAGGTCCAATCAGGCTGAAACGTTACAGGAAGGTAGAATCTGTTGAGTTGTAAGTGATCTGAACGTTTCATGATGATAGCACTTTCCTAAGGGGGTCAAACCATGTCCCAAAGGTCACCGGATCTGGTGTCAATTTAAAGAAGTAGTCCAGTTACACATTTGTGGGCTTATAACTTGGCTTCTGAATGTCCTAGAGAGATCAGGTTTGTTTTAATGTACTCCAATCAACAGCCCCTACAACCACAAAAAGGAATGGAGTCATCAGCACTTATGGTTTGTAAATGGCACCCAGAATTATGTTGCACAAAGCACAATTTCACATCATTCTGGGTTCATTTGTGTGAAAACAAGGTCCAATCAGGCTGAAACGTTACAGGACGGTAGAATCTACTGAGTTGTAAGTGATCTGAATGTTTCATGATGATAGCACTTTCCTAAGGGGGTCAAACCATGTCCCAAAGGTCACCGGATCTGGTGTCACTTTAAAGAAGTAGTCCAGTTAGACATTTGTGGGCTTATAACTTGGCTTCTGAATGTCCTAGAGAGATCAGGTTTGTTTTAATGTACTCCAATCAACAGCCCCTACAACCACAAAAAGGAATGGAGTCATTAGCACTTATGGTTTGTAAATGGCACCCAGAATTATGTTGCACGAAGCACAATTTCACATCATTCTGGGTTAATTTGTGTGAAAACAAGGTCCAATCAGGCTGAAACGTTACAGGAAGGTAGAATCTTTTGAGTGGTAAGTGATCTGAACATTTCATGATGATAGCACTTTCCTAAGGGGGTCAAACCATGTCCCAAAGGTCACCGGATCTGGTGTCAATTTAAAGAAGTAGTCCAGTTACACATTTGTGGGCTTATAACTTGGCTTCTGAATGTCCTAGAGAGATCAGGTTTGTTTTAATGTACTCCAATCAACAGCCACTACAACCACAAAAAGGAATGGAGTCATTAGCACTTATGGTTTGTAAATGGCACCCAGAATTATGTTGCATGAAGCACAATTTCACATCATTCTGGGTTCATTTGTGTGAAAAGAAGGTCCAATCAGGCTTAAACGTTACAGGAAGGTAGAATCTATTGAGTTGTAAGTGATCTGAACGTTTCATGATGATAGCACTTTCCTAAGGGGGTCAAACCATGTCCCAAAGGTCACCGGATCTGGTGTCAATTTAAAGAAGTAGTCCAGTTACACATTTGTGGGCTTATAACTTGGCTTCTGAATGTCCTAGAGAGATCAGGTTTGTTTTAATGTACTCCAATCAACAGCCCCTACAACCACAAAAAGGAATGGAGTCATTAGCACTTATGGTTTGTAAATGGCACCCAGAATTATGTTGCACGAAGCACAATTTCACATCATTCTGGGTTCATTTGTGTGAAAACAAGGTCCAATCAGGCTGAAACGTTACAGGAAGGTAGAATCTATTGAGTTGTAAGTGATCTGAACATTTCATGATGATAGCACTTTCCTAAGGGGGTCAAACCATGTCCCAAAGGTCACCGGATCTGGTGTCAATTTAAAGAAGTAGTCCAGTCACACATTTGTGGGCTTATAACTTGGCTTCTGAATGTCCTAGAGAGATCCGGTTTGTTTTAATGTACTCCAATCAACAGCCCCTACAACCACAAAAAGGAATGGAGTCATCAGCACTTATGGTTTGTAAATGGCACCCAGAATTATGTTGCACGAAGCACAATTTCACATCATTCTGGGTTCATTTGTGTGAAAACAAGGTCCAATCAGGCTGAAACGTTACAGGAAGGTAGAATCTATTGAGTTGTAAGTGATCTGAACATTTCATGATGATAGCTCTTTCCTAAGGGGGTCAAACCATGTCCCAAAGGTCACCGGATTCGGTGTCAATTTAAAGAAGTAGTCCAGTTACACATTTGTGGGCTTATAACTTGGCTTCTGAATGTCCTAGAGAGATCAGGTTTGTTTTAATGTACTCCAATCAACAGCCACTACAACCACAAAAAGGAATGGAGTCATTAGCACTTATGGTTTGTAAATGGCACCCAGAATTATGTTGCACGAAGCACAATTTCACATCATTCTGGGTCCATTTGTGTGAAAACAAGGTCCAATCAGGCTGAAACGTTACAGGAAGCGAGAATCTGTTGAGTTGTAAGTGATCTGAACGTTTCATGATGATAGCACTTTCCTAAGGGGGTCAAACCATGTCCCAAAGGTCACCGGATCTGGTGTCAATTTAAAGAAGTAGTCCAGTTACACATTTGTGGGCTTATAACTTGGCTTCTGAATGTCCTAGAGAGATCCGGTTTGTTTTAATGTACTCCAATCAACAGCCCCTACAACCACAAAAAGGAATGGAGTCATCAGCACTTATGGTTTGTAAATGGCACCCAGAATTATGTTGCACAAAGCACAATTTCACATCATTCTGGGTTCATTTGTGTGAAAACAAGGTCCAATCAGGCTGAAACGTTACAGGACGGTAGAATCTACTGAGTTGTAAGTGATCTGAATGTTTCATGATGATAGCACTTTCCTAAGGGGGTCAAACCATGTCCCAAAGGTCACCGGATCTGGTGTCACTTTAAAGAAGTAGTCCAGTTAGACATTTGTGGGCTTATAACTTGGCTTCTGAATGTCCTAGAGAGATCAGGTTTGTTTTAATGTACTCCAATCAACAGCCCCTACAACCACAAAAAGGAATGGAGTCATTAGCACTTATGGTTTGTAAATGGCACCCAGAATTATGTTGCACGAAGCACAATTTCACATCATTCTGGGTTAATTTGTGTGAAAACAAGGTCCAATCAGGCTGAAACGTTACAGGAAGGTAGAATCTTTTGAGTTGTAATTGATCTGAACATTTCATGATGATAGCACTTTCCTAAGGGGGTCAAACCATGTCCCAAAGGTCACCGGATCTGGTGTCAATTTAAAGAAGTAGTCCAGTTACACATTTGTGGGCTTATAACTTGGCTTCTGAATGTCCTAGAGAGATCAGGTTTGTTTTAATGTACTCCAATCAACAGCCACTACAACCACAAAAAGGAATGGAGTCATTAGCACTTATGGTTTGTAAATGGCACCCAGAATTATGTTGCACGAAGCACAATTTCACATCATTCTGGGTCCATTTGTGTGAAAACAAGGTCCAATCAGGCTGAAACGTTACAGGAAGCGAGAATCTGTTGAGTTGTAAGTGATCTGAACGTTTCATGATGATAGCACTTTCCTAAGGGGGTCAAACCATGTCCCAAAGGTCACCGGATCTGGTGTCAATTTAAAGAAGTAGTCCAGTTACACATTTGTGGGCTTATAACTTGGCTTCTGAATGTCCTAGAGAGATCCGGTTTGTTTTAATGTACTCCAATCAACAGCCCCTACAACCACAAAAAGGAATGGAGTCATCAGCACTTATGGTTTGTAAATGGCACCCAGAATTATGTTGCACAAAGCACAATTTCACATCATTCTGGGTTCATTTGTGTGAAAACAAGGTCCAATCAGGCTGAAACGTTACAGGACGGTAGAATCTACTGAGTTGTAAGTGATCTGAATGTTTCATGATGATAGCACTTTCCTAAGGGGGTCAAACCATGTCCCAAAGGTCACCGGATCTGGTGTCACTTTAAAGAAGTAGTCCAGTTAGACATTTGTGGGCTTATAACTTGGCTTCTGAATGTCCTAGAGAGATCAGGTTTGTTTTAATGTACTCCAATCAACAGCCCCTACAACCACAAAAAGGAATGGAGTCATTAGCACTTATGGTTTGTAAATGGCACCCAGAATTATGTTGCACGAAGCACAATTTCACATCATTCTGGGTTAATTTGTGTGAAAACAAGGTCCAATCAGGCTGAAACGTTACAGGAAGGTAGAATCTTTTGAGTTGTAAGTGATCTGAACATTTCATGATGATAGCACTTTCCTAAGGGGGTCAAACCATGTCCCAAAGGTCACCGGATCTGGTGTCAATTTAAAGAAGTAGTCCAGTTACACATTTGTGGGCTTATAACTTGGCTTCTGAATGTCCTAGAGAGATCAGGTTTGTTTTAATGTACTCCAATCAACAGCCACTACAACCACAAAAAGGAATGGAGTCATTAGCACTTATGGTTTGTAAATGGCACCCAGAATTATGTTGCACGAAGCACAATTTCACATCATTCTGGGTTCATTTGTGTGAAAAGAAGGTCCAATCAGGCTTAAACGTTACAGGAAGGTAGAATCTATTGAGTTGTAAGTGATCTGAACGTTTCATGATGATAGCACTTTCCTAAGGGGGTCAAACCATGTCCCAAAGGTCACCGGATCTGGTGTCAATTTAAAGAAGTAGTCCAGTTACACATTTGTGGGCTTATAACTTGGCTTCTGAATGTCCTAGAGAGATCAGGTTTGTTTTAGTGTACTCCAATCAACAGCCCCTACAACCACAAAAAGGAATGGAGTCATTAGCACTTATGGTTTGTAAATGGCACCCAGAATTATGTTGCACGAAGCACAATTTCACATGATTCTGGGTCCATTTGTGTGAAAACAAGGTCCAATCAGGCTGAAACGTTACAGGAAGGTAGAATCTGTTGAGTTGTAAGTGATCTGAACGTTTCATGATGATAGCACTTTCCTAAGGGGGTCAAACCATGTCCCAAAGGTCACCGGATCTGGTGTCAATTTAAAGAAGTAGTCCAGTTACACATTTGTGGGCTTATAACTTGGCTTCTGAATGTCCTAGAGAGATCAGGTTTGTTTTAATGTACTCCAATCAACAGCCCCTACAACCACAAAAAGGAATGGAGTCATTAGCACTTATGGTTTGTAAATGGCACCCAGAATTATGTTGCACGAAGCACAATTTCACATGATTCTGGGTCCATTTGTGTGAAAACAAGGTCCAATCAGGCTGAAACGTTACAGGAAGGTAGAATCTGTTGAGTTGTAAGTGATCTGAACGTTTCATGATGATAGCACTTTCCTAAGGGGGTCAAACCATGTCCCAAAGGTCACCGGATCTGGTGTCAATTTAAAGAAGTAGTCCAGTTACACATTTGTGGGCTTATAACTTGGCTTCTGAATGTCCTAGAGAGATCAGGTTTGTTTTAATGTACTCCAATCAACAGCCCCTACAACCACAAAAAGGAATGGAGTCATCAGCACTTATGGTTTGTAAATGGCACCCAGAATTATGTTGCACAAAGCACAATTTCACATCATTCTGGGTTCATTTGTGTGAAAACAAGGTCCAATCAGGCTGAAACATTACAGGACGGTAGAATCTACTGAGTTGTAAGTGATCTGAATGTTTCATGATGATAGCACTTTCCTAAGGGGGTCAAACCATGTCCCAAAGGTCACCGGATCTGGTGTCACTTTAAAGAAGTAGTCCAGTTAGACATTTGTGGGCTTATAACTTGGCTTCTGAATGTCCTAGAGAGATCAGGTTTGTTTTAATGTACTCCAATCAACAGCCCCTAAAACCACAAAAAGGAATGGAGTCATTAGCACTTATGGTTTGTAAATGGCACCCAGAATTATGTTGCACGAAGCACAATTTCACATCATTCTGGGTTAATTTGTGTGAAAACAAGGTCCAATCAGGCTGAAACGTTACAGGAAGGTAGAATCTTTTGAGTGGTAAGTGATCTGAACATTTCATGATGATAGCACTTTCCTAAGGGGGTCAAACCATGTCCCAAAGGTCACCGGATATGGTGTCAATTTAAAGAAGTAGTCCAGTTACACATTTGTGGGCTTATAACTTGGCTTCTGAATGTCCTAGAGAGATCAGGTTTGTTTTAGTGTACTCCAATCAACAGCCCCTACAACCACAAAAAGGAATGGCGTCATTAGCACTTATGGTTTGTAAATGGCACCCAGAATTATGTTGCACGAAGCACAATTTCACATCATTCTGGGTTCATTTGTGTGAAAAGAAGGTCCAATCAGGCTTAAACGTTACAGGAAGGTAGAATCTATTGAGTTGTAAGTGATCTGAACGTTTCATGATGATAGCACTTTCCTAAGGGGGTCAAACCATGTCCCAAAGGTCACCGGATCTGGTGTCAATTTAAAGAAGTAGTCCAGTTACACATTTGTGGGCTTATAACTTGGCTTCTGAATGTCCTAGAGAGATCAGGTTTGTTTTAGTGTACTCCAATCAACAGCCCCTACAACCACAAAAAGGAATGGAGTCATTAGCACTTATGGTTTGTAAATGGCACCCAGAATTATGTTGCACGAAGCACAATTTCACATGATTCTGGGTCCATTTGTGTGAAAACAAGGTCCAATCAGGCTGAAACGTTACAGGAAGGTAGAATCTGTTGAGTTGTAAGTGATCTGAACGTTTCATGATGATAGCACTTTCCTAAGGGGGTCAAACCATGTCCCAAAGGTCACCGGATCTGGTGTCAATTTAAAGAAGTAGTCCAGTTACACATTTGTGGGCTTATAACTTGGCTTCTGAATGTCCTAGAGAGATCAGGTTTGTTTTAATGTACTCCAATCAACAGCCCCTACAACCACAAAAAGGAATGGAGTCATTAGCACTTATGGTTTGTAAATGGCACCCAGAATTATGTTGCACGAAGCACAATTTCACATCATTCTGGGTTCATTTGTGTGAAAACAAGGTCCAATCAGGCTGAAACGTTACAGGAAGGTAGAATCTATTGAGTTGTAAGTGATCTGAACATTTCATGATGATAGCACTTTCCTACGGGGGTCAAACCATGTCCCAAAGGTCACCGGATCTGGTGTCAATTTAAAGAAGTAGTCCAGTCACACATTTGTGGGCTTATAACTTGGCTTCTGAATGTCCTAGAGAGATCCGGTTTGTTTTAATGTACTCCAATCAACAGCCCCTACAACCACAAAAAGGAATGGAGTCAACAGCACTTATGGTTTGTAAATGGCACCCAGAATTATGTTGCACGAAGCACAATTTCACATCATTCTGGGTTCATTTGTGTGAAAACAAGGTCCAATCAGGCTGAAACGTTACAGGAAGGTAGAATCTATTGAGTTGTAAGTGATCTGAACATTTCATGATGATAGCTCTTTCCTAAGGGGGTCAAACCATGTCCCAAAGGTCACCGGATCTGGTGTCAATTTAAAGAAGTAGTCCAGTTACACATTTGTGGGCTTATACCTTGGCTTCTGAATGTCCTAGAGAGATCAGGTTTGTTTTAATGTACTCCAATCAACAGCCACTACAACCACAAAAAGGAATGGAGTCATTAGCACTTATGGTTTGTAAATGGCACCCAGAATTATGTTGCACGAAGCACAATTTCACATCATTCTGGGTCCATTTGTGTGAAAACAAGGTCCAATCAGGCTGAAACGTTACAGGAAGCGAGAATCTGTTGAGTTGTAAGTGATCTGAACGTTTCATGATGATAGCACTTTCCTAAGGGGGTCAAACCATGTCCCAAAGGTCACCGGATCTGGTGTCAATTTAAAGAAGTAGTCCAGTTACACATTTGTGGGCTTATAACTTGGCTTCTGAATGTCCTAGAGAGATCCGGTTTGTTTTAATGTACTCCAATCAACAGCCCCTACAACCACAAAAAGGAATGGAGTCATCAGCACTTATGGTTTGTAAATGGCACCCAGAATTATGTTGCACAAAGCACAATTTCACATCATTCTGGGTTCATTTGTGTGAAAACAAGGTCCAATCAGGCTGAAACGTTACAGGACGGTAGAATCTACTGAGTTGTAAGTGATCTGAATGTTTCATGATGATAGCACTTTCCTAAGGGGGTCAAACCATGTCCCAAAGGTCACCGGATCTGGTGTCACTTTAAAGAAGTAGTCCAGTTAGACATTTGTGGGCTTATAACTTGGCTTCTGAATGTCCTAGAGAGATCAGGTTTGTTTTAATGTACTCCAATCAACAGCCCCTACAACCACAAAAAGGAATGGAGTCATTAGCACTTATGGTTTGTAAATGGCACCCAGAATTATGTTGCACGAAGCACAATTTTACATCATTCTGGGTTAATTTGTGTGAAAACAAGGTCCAATCAGGCTGAAACGTTACAGGAAGGTAGAATCTTTTGAGTTGTAAGTGATCTGAACATTTCATGATGATAGCACTTTCCTAAGGGGGTCAAACCATGTCCCAAAGGTCACCGGATCTGGTGTCAATTTAAAGAAGTAGTCCAGTTACACATTTGTGGGCTTATAACTTGGCTTCTGAATGTCCTAGAGAGATCAGGTTTGTTTTAATGTACTCCAATCAACAGCCACTACAACCACAAAAAGGAATGGAGTCATTAGCACTTATGGTTTGTAAATGGCACCCAGAATTATGTTGCACGAAGCACAATTTCACATCATTCTGGGTCCATTTGTGTGAAAACAAGGTCCAATCAGGCTGAAACGTTACAGGAAGCGAGAATCTGTTGAGTTGTAAGTGATCTGAACGTTTCATGATGATAGCACTTTCCTAAGGGGGTCAAACCATGTCCCAAAGGTCACCGGATCTGGTGTCAATTTAAAGAAGTAGTCCAGTTACACATTTGTGGGCTTATAACTTGGCTTCTGAATGTCCTAGAGAGATCCGGTTTGTTTTAATGTACTCCAATCAACAGCCCCTACAACCACAAAAAGGAATGGAGTCATCAGCACTTATGGTTTGTAAATGGCACCCAGAATTATGTTGCACAAAGCACAATTTCACATCATTCTGGGTTCATTTGTGTGAAAACAAGGTCCAATCAGGCTGAAACGTTACAGGACGGTAGAATCTACTGAGTTGTAAGTGATCTGAACGTTTCATGATGATAGCACTTTCCTAAGGGGGTCAAACCATGTCCCAAAGGTCACCGGATCTGGTGTCACTTTAAAGAAGTAGTCCAGTTAGACATTTGTGGGCTTATAACTTGGCTTCTGAATGTCCTAGAGAGATCAGGTTGGTTTTAATGTACTCCAATCAACAGCCCCTACAACCACAAAAAGGAATGGAGTCATTAGCACTTATGGTTTGTAAATGGCACCCAGAATTATGTTGCACGAAGCACAATTTCACATCATTCTGGGTTAATTTGTGTGAAAACAAGGTCCAATCAGGCTGAAACGTTACAGGAAGGTAGAATCTTTTGAGTTGTAAGTGATCTGAACATTTCATGATGATAGCACTTTCCTAAGGGGGTCAAACCATGTCCCAAAGGTCACCGGATCTGGTGTCACTTTAAAGAAGTAGTCCAGTTACACATTTGTGGGCTTATAACTTGGCTTCTGAATGTCCTAGAGAGATCCGGTTTGTTTTAATGTACTCCAATCAACAGCCCCTACAACCACAAAAAGGAATGGAGTCATTAGCACTTATGGTTTGTAAATGGCACCCAGAATTATGTTGCACAAAGCACAATTTCACATCATTCTGGGTTCATTTGTGTGAAAACAAGGTCCAATCAGGCTGAAACGTTACAGGAAGGTAGAATCTACTGAGTTGTAAGTGATCTGAATGTTTCATGATGATAGCACTTTCCTAAGGGGGTCAAACCATGTCCCAAAGGTCACCGGATCTGGTGTCAATTTAAAGAAGTAGTCCAGTTACACATTTGTGGGCTTATAACTTGGCTTCTGAATGTCCTAGAGAGATCAGGTTTATTTTAGTGTACTCCAATCAACATCCCCTACAACCACAAAAAGGAATGGAGTCATTAGCACTTATGGTTTGTAAATGGCACCCAGAATTATGTTGCACGAAGCACAATTTCACATCATTCTGGGTTCATTTGTGTGAAAACAAGGTCCAATCAGGCTGAAACGTTACAGGAAGGTAGAATCTATTTAGTTGTAAGTGATCTGAACGTTTCATGATGATAGCACTTTCCTAAGGGGGTCAAACCATGTCCCAAAGGTCACCGGATCTGGTGTCACTTTGAAGAAGTAGTCCAGTTACACATTTGTGGGCTTATAACTTGGCTTCTGAATGTCCTAGAGAGGTCAGGTTTGTTTTAGTGTACTCCAATCAACAGCCCCTACAACCACAAAAAGGAATGGAGTCATTAGCACTTATGGTTTGTAAATGGCAACCAGAATTATGTTTCACGAAGCACAATTTCACATCATTCTGGGTCCATTTGTGTGAAAACAAGGTCCAATCAGGCTGAAACGTTACAAGAAGGTAGAATCTATTGAGTTGTAAGTGATCTGAACGTTTCATGATGATCGCACATTCCTATAGGGGGTCAAACCATGTCCCAATGGTCACGGGGCCTGGTGTCACTTTAAAGAAGTAGTCCAGTTACACCTTTGTGGGCTTATAACTTGGCTTCTGAATGTCCTAGAGAGGTCAGGTTTGTTTTAGTGTACTCCAATCAACAGCCCCTACAACCACAAAAAGGAATGGAGTCATTAGCACTTATGGTTTGTAAATGGCACCCAGAATTATGTTGCACGAAGCACAATTTCACATCATTCTGGGTCCATTTGTGTGAAAACAAGGTCCAATCAGGCTGAAACGTTACAAGAAGGTAGAATCTATTGAGTTGTAAGTGATCTGAACGTTTCATGATGATAGCACTTTCCTAAGGGGGTCAAACCAGGTCCCAAAGGTCACCGGATCTGGTGTAAATTTAAAGAAGTAGTCCAGTTACACATTTGTGGGCTTATAACTTGGCTTCTGAATGTCCTAGAGAGATCAGGTTTGTTTTAGTGTACTCCAATCAACAGCCCCTACAACCACAAAATGGAATGGAGTCATTAGCACTCATGGTTTTTAAATGGCACCCAGAATTATTTTGCATGAAGCACAATTTCACATCATTCTGGGTTCATTTGTGTGAAAACAAGGTCCAATCAGGCTGAAAAGTTACAGGAACGTAGAATCTTTTGAGTTGTAAGTGATCTGAACGTTTCAAGATGATCTCACATTCCTATAGGGGTCAAACCATGTCCCAAAGGTCACCGGGCCTGGTGTCACTTTAAAGAAGTAGTCCAGTTACACCTTTGTGGGCTTATAACTTGGCTTCTGAATGTCCTAGAGAGGTTAGGTTTGTTTTAGTGTACTCCAATCAAAAGCCCCTACAACCACAAAAAGGAATGGAGTCATTAGCACTTATGGTTTGTAAATGGCACCCAGAATTATGTTGCACGAAGCACAATTTCACATCATTCTGGGTTCATTTGTGTGAAAACAAGGTCCAATCAGGCTGAAACGTTACAGGAAGGTAGAATCTATTAAGTTGTAAGTGATCTGAACGTTTCATGATGATAGCACTTTCCTAAGGGGGTCAAACCATGTCCCAAAGGTCACCGGATCTGGTGTCAATTTAAAGAAGTAGTCCAGTTACACATTTGTGGGCTTATAACTTGGCTTCTGAATGTCCTAGAGAGATCAGGTTTGTTTTAGTGTACTCCAATCAACAGCCCCTACAACCACAAAAAGGAATGGAGTCATTAGCACTTATGGTTTGTAAATGGCACCCAGAATTATGTTGCACGAAGCAAAATTTCACTTCATTCTGGGTCCATTTGTGTGAAAACAAGGTCCAATCAGGCTGAAACGTTACAAGAAGGTAGAATCTATTGAGTTGTAAGTGATCTGAACGTTTCATGATGATAACACTTTCCTAAGGGGGTCAAACCATGTCCCAAAGGTCACCGGACCTGGTGTCAATTTAAAGAAGTAGTCCAGTTACACATTTGTGGGCTTATAACTTGGCTTCTGAATGTCTTAGAGAGATCAGTTTTGTTTTAATGTACTCCAATCAACAGCCCCTACAACCACAAAAAGGAATGGAGTCATTAGCACTTATGGTTTGTAAATGGCACCCAGAATTATGTTGCACGAAGCACAATTTCACATAATTCTGGGTCCATTTGTGTGAAAACAAGGTCCAATCAGGCTGAAACGCTACAAGAAGGTAGAATCTATTGAGTTGTAAGTGATCTGAACGTTTCAAGATGATCGCATATTCCTAAGGGGGTCAAACCAAGTCCAAAAGGTCACCAGATCTGGTGTCATTTTAAAGAAGTAGTCCAGTTACACATTTGTGGGCTTATAACTTGGTTTCAAAATGTCCTAGAGAGATCAGGTTTCTTTTAATGTACTCCAATCAACAGCCCCTACAACCACAAAAAGGAATGGAGTCATTAGCACTTATGGTTTGTAAATGGCACCCAGAATTATGTTGCACGGAGCACAATTTCACATCATTCTGGGTCCATTTGTGTGAAAACAAGGTCCAATCAGGCTGAAACGTTACAGGAAGGTATAATCTATTGAGTTGTAAGTGATCTGAACGTTTCATGATGATAGTACTTTCCTAAGGGGGTCAAACCATGTCCCAAAGGTCACCGAATCTGGTGTCAATTTAAAGAAGTAGTCCAGTTACACATTTGTGGGCTTATAACTTGGCTTCTGAATGTCCTAGAGAGATCAGGTTTGTTTTAATGTACTCCAATCAACAGCCCCTACAACCACAAAAAGGAATGGAGTCATTAGCACTTATGGTTTGTAAATGGCACCCAGAATTATGTTGCACGAAGCACAATTTCACATCATTCTGGGTCCATTTGTGTGAAAACAAGGTCCAATAAGGCTGAAAAGCTACAAGAAGTTAGAATCTATTGAGTTGTAAGTGATCTGAACATTTCAAGATGATCGCACATTCCTATAGGGGGTAAAACCATGTCCCAAAGGTCACCGGGCCTGGTGTCAATTTAAAGAAGTAGTCCAGTTACACCTTTGTGGGATTATAACTTGGCTTCTGAATGTCCTAGAGAGGTTAGGTTTGTTTTAGTGTACTCCAATCAAAAGCCCCTACAACCACAAAAAGGAATGGAGTCATTAGCACTTATGGTTTGTAAATGGCACCCAGAATTATGTTGCACGAAGCACAATTTCACATCATTCTGGGTTCATTTGTGTGAAAACAAGGTCCAATCAGGCTGAAACGTTACAGGAAGGTAGAATCTATTGAGTTGTAAGTGATCTGAACGTTTCATGATGATAGCACTTTCCTAAGGGGGTCAAACCATGTCCCAAAGGTCACCGGATCAGGTGTCAATTTAAAGAAGTAGTCCAGTTACACATTTGTGGGCTTATAACTTGGCTTCTGAATGTCCTAGAGAGATCAGGTTTGTTTTAGTGTACTCCAATCAACAGCCCCTACAACCACAAAAAGGAATGGAGTCATTAGCACTTATGGTTTGTAAATGGCACCCAGAATTATGTTGCACGAAGCACAATTTCACATCATTCTGGGTCCATTTGTGTGAAAACAAGGTCCAATCAGGCTGAAACGTTACAAGAAGGTAGAATCTATTGAGTTGTAAGTGATCTGAACGTTTCATGATGATAGCACTTTCCTAAGGGGGTCAAACCAGGTCCCAAAGGTCACCGGATCTGGTGTCAATTTAAAGAAGTAGTCCAGTTACACATTTGTGGGCTTATAACTTGGCTTCTGAATGTCCTAGAGAGATCAGGTTTGTTTTAGTGTACTCCAATCAACAGCCCCTACAACCACAAAATGGAATGTAGTCATTAGCACTTATGGTTTTTAAATGGCACCCAGAATTATTTTGCATGAAGCACAATTTCACATCATTCTGGGTTCATTTGTGTGAAAACAAGGTCCAATCAGGCTGAAAAGTTACAGGAAGGTAGAATCTTTTGAGTTGTAAGTGATCTGAACGTTTCAAGATGATCGCACATTCCTATAGGGGGTCAAACCATGTCCCAAAGGTCACCGGGCCTGGTGTCACTTCAAAGAAGTAGTCCAGTTACACCTTTGTGGGATTATAACTTGGCTTCTGAATGTCCTAGAGAGGTTAGGTTTGTTTTAGTGTACTCCAATCAAAAGCCCCTACAACCACAAAAAGGAATGGAGTCATTAGCACTTATGGTTTGTAAATGGCACCCAGAATTATGTTGCACGAAGCACAATTTCACATCATTCTGGGTTCATTTGTGTGAAAACAAGGTCCAATCAGGCTGAAACGTTACAGGAAGGTAGAATCTATTGAGTTGTAAGTGATCTGAACGTTTCATCATGATAGCACTTTCCTAAGGGGGTCAAACCATGTCCCAAAGGTCACCGGATCTGGTGTCAATTTAAAGAAGTAGTCCAGTTACACATTTGTGGGCTTATAACTTGGCTTCTGAATGTCCTAGAGAGATCAGGTTTGTTTTAATGTACTCCAATCAACAGCCCCTACAAACACAAAAAGGAATGGAGTCATTAGCACTTATGGTTTGTAAATGGCACCCAGAATTATGTTGCACGAAGCACAATTTCACATAATTCTCGGTCCATTTGTGTGAAAACAAGGTCCAATCAGGCTGAAACGCTACAAGAAGGTAGAATCTATTGAGTTGTAAGTGATCTGAACGTTTCAAGATGATCACATATTCGTAAGGGGGTCAAACCAAGTCCAAAAGGTCACCAGATCTGGTGTCATTTTAAAGAAGTAGTCCAGTTACACATTTGTGGGCTTATAACTTGGCTTCAAAATGTCCTAGAGAGATCAGGTTTCTTTTAATGTACTCCAATCAACAGCCCCTACAACCACAAAAAGGAATGGAGTCATTAGCACTTATTGTTTGTAAATGGCACCCAGAATTATGTTGCACGGAGCACAATTTCACATCATTCTGGGTCCATTTGTGTGAAAACAAGGTCCAATCAGGCTGAAACGTTACAGGAAGGTAGAATCTATTGAGTTGTAAGTGATCTGAACGTTTCATGATGATAGCACTTTCCTAAGGGGGTCAAACCATGTCCCAAAGGTCACCGGATCTGGTGTCAATTTAAAGAAGTAGTCCAGTTACACATCTGTGGGCTTATAACTTGGCTTCTGAATGTCCTAGAGAGATCAGGTTTGTTTTAATGTACTCCAATCAACAGCCCCTACAACCACAAAAAGGAATGGAGTCATTAGCACTTATGGTTTGTAAATGGCACCCAGAATTATGTTGCACGAAGCACAATTTCACATCATTCTGGGTCCATTTGTGTGAAAACAAGGTCCAATAAGGCTGAAACGCTACAAGAAGTTAGAATCTATTGAGTTGTAAGTGATCTGAACATTTCAAGATGATCGCACATTCCTATAGGGGGTAAAACCATGTCCCAAAGGTCACCGGGCCTGGTGTCAATTTAAAGAAGTAGTCCAGTTACACCTTTGTGGGCTTATAACTTGGCTTCTGAATGTCCTAGAGAGGTTAGGTTTGTTTTAGTGTACTCCAATCAAAAGCCCCTACAACCACAAAAAGGAATGGAGTCATTAGCACTTATGGTTTGTAAATGGCACCCAGAATTATGTTGCACGAAACACAATTTCACATCATTCTGGGTTCATTTGTGTGAAAACAAGGTCCAATCAGGCTGAAACGTTACAGGAAGGTAGAATCTATTGAGTTGTAAGTGATCTGAACGTTTCATGATGATAGCACTTTCCTAAGGGGGTCAAACCATGTCCCAAAGGTCACCGGATCTGGTGTCAATTTAAAGAAGTAGTCCAGTTACACATTTGTCGGCTTATAACTTGGCTTCTGAATGTCCTAGAGAGATCAGGTTTGTTTTAGTGTACTCCAATCAACAGCCCCTACAACCACAAAAAGGAATGGAGTCATTAGCACTTATGGTTTTTAAATGGCACCCAGAATTATGTTGCATGAAGCACAATTTCACATCATTCTGGGTTCATTTGTGTGAAAACAAGGTCCAATCAGGCTGAAACGTTACAGGAAGGTAGAATCTATTGAGTTGTAAGTGATCTGAACGTTTCATGATGATAGCACTTTCCTAAGGGGGTCAAACCATGTCCCAAAGGTCACCGGATCTGGTGTCAATTTAAAGAAGTAGTCCAGTTACACATTTGTGGGCTTATAACTTGGCTTCTGAATGTCCTAGAGAGATCAGGTTTGTTTTAGTGTACTCCAATCAACAGCCCCTACAACCACAAAAAGGAATGGAGTCATTAGCACTTATGGTTTTTAAATGGCACCCAGAATTATGTTGCACGAAGCACAATTTCACATCATTCTGGGTCCATTTGTGTGAAAACAAGGTCCAATCCGGCTGAAACGTTACAGGAAGGTAGAATCTATTGAGTTGTAAGTGATCTGAACGTTTCATGATGATAGCACTTTCCTAAGGGGGTCAAACCATGTCCCAAACGTCACCGGATCTGGTGTCAATTTAAAGAAGTAGTCCAGTTTCACATTTGTGGGCTTATAACTTGGCTTCTGAAAGTCCTAGAGAGATCAGGTTTGTTTTAGTGTACTCCAATCAACAGCCCCTACAACCACAAAAGGAATGGAGTCATTAGCACTTATGGTTTTTAAATGGCACCCAGAATTATGTTGCACGAAGCACAATTTCACATCATTCTGGGTCCATTTGTGTGAAAACAAGGTCCAATCCAGCTGAAACGTTACAGGATGGTAGAATCTATTGAGTTGTAAGTTATCTGAATGTTTCATGATGATAGCACTTTCCTAAGGGGGTCAAACCATGTCCCAAAGGTCACCGGATCTGGTGTCAATTTAAAAGAGTAGTCCAGATACACATTTGTGGGCTTTTAACTTGGCTTCTGAATGTCCTAGAGAGATCAGGTTTGTTTTAATGTACTCCAATCAACAGCCCCTACAACCACAAAAAGGAATGGAGTCATTAGCACTTATGGTTTGTAAATGGCACCCAGAATTATGTTGCACAAAGCACAATTTCACTACATTCTGGGTCCATTTGTGTGAAAACAAGGTCCAATCAGGCTGAAACATTACAGGAAGGTAGAATCTATTGAGTTGTAAGTAATCTGAACGTTTCATGATGACAGCACTTTCCTAAGGGGGTCAAACCATGTCCCAAAGGTCACCGGATCTGGTGTCAATTTAAAGAAGTAGTCCAGTTACACATTTGTGGGCTTATAACTTGGCTTCTGAATGTCCTAGAGAGATCAGGTTTGTTTTAATGTACTCCAATCAACAGCCCCTACAACCACAAAAAGGAATTGAGTCATTAGCACTTATGGTTTGTAAATGGCACCCAGAATTATGTGGCACGAAGCACAATTTCACATCATTCTGGGTCCATTTTTGTGAAAACAAGGTCCAATCAGGCTGAAACGTTACAGGAAGGTAGAATCTATTGAGTTGTAAGTGATATGAACGTTTCATGATGATAGCACTTTCCTAAGGGGGTCAAACCAAGTCCAAAAGGTCACCGGATCTGGTGTCAATTTAAAGAAGTAGTCCAGTTACACATTTGTGGGCTTATAACTTAGCTTCTAAATGTCCTAGAGAGATCAGGTTTGTTTTAATGTACTCCAATCAACAGCCCCTACAACCACAAAAAGGAATGGAGTCATTAGCACTTATGGTTTGTAAATGGCACCCAGAATTATGTTGCACGGAGCACAATTTCACATCATTCTGGGTCCATTTGTGTGAAAACAAGGTCCAATCAGGCTGAAACGTTACAGGAAGGTAGAATCTATTGAGTTGTAAGTGATCTGAACGTTTCATGATGATAGCACTTTCCTAAGGGGGTCAAACCATGTCCCAAAGGTCACCGGATCTAGTGTCAATTTAAAGAAGTAGTCCAGATAAACATTTGTGGGCTTATAACTTGGCTTCTGAATGTCCTAGAGAGATCAGGTTTGTTTTAATGTACTCCAATCAACAGCCCCTACAACCACAAAAAGGAATGGTGTCATTAGCACTTATGGTTTGTAAATGGCACCCAGAATTATGTTGCACGAAGCACAATTTCACATCATTCTGGGTCCATTTGTGTGAAAACAAGGTCCAATCAGGCTGAAAAGCTACAAGAAGGTAGAATCTATTGAGTTGTAAGTGATCTGAACGTTTCATGATGATAGCACTTTCCTAAGGGGGTCAAACCATGTCCCAAAGGTCACCGGGCCTGGTGTCACTTTAAAGTAGTCCAGTTACACATTTGTGGGCTTATAACTTGGCTTCTGAATGTCCTAGAGAGATCAGGTTTGTTTTAATGTACTCCAATCAACAGCCCCTACAACCACAAAAAGGAATGGAGTCATTAGCACTTATGGTTTGTAAATGGCACCCAGAATTATGTTGCACGAAGCACAATTTCACATCATTCTGGGTCCATTTGTGTGAAAACAAGGTCCAATCAGGCTGAAACGCTACAAGAAGGTAGAATCTATTGAGTTGTAAGTGATCTGAACATTTCAAGATGATCGCACATTCCTATAGGGGGTAAAACCATGTCCCACAGGTCACCGGGCCTGGTGTCACTTTAAAGAAGAAGTCCAGTTACACCTTTGTGGGCTTATAACTTGGCTTCTGAATGTCCTAGAGAGGTTAGGTTTGTTTTAGTGTACTCCAATCAAAAGCCCCTACAACCACAAAAAGGAATGGAGTCATTAGCACGTATGGTTTGTAAATGGCACCCAGAATTATGTTGCACGAAGCACAATTTCACTTAATTCTGGGTCCATTTGTGTGCAAACAAGGTCCAATCAGGCTGAAACGTTACAGGACGGTAGAATCTATTGAGTTGTAAGTGATCTGAACGTTTCATGATGATAGCACTTTCCTAAGGGGGTCAAACCATGTCCCAAAGGTCACCGGATCTGGTGTCAATTTAAAGAAGTAGTCCAGTTACACATTTGTGGGCTTATAACTTGGCTTCTGAATGTCCTAGAGAGATCAGGTTTGTTTTAGTGTACTCCAATCAACAGCCCCTACAACTACAAAAAGGAATGGAGTCATTAGCACTTATGGTTTTTAAATGGCACCCAGAATTATGTTGCACGAAGCACATTTCACATCATTCTGGGTTCATTTGTGTGAAAACAAGGTCCAATCCGGCAGAAACGTTACAGGAAGGTAGAATCTATTGAGTTGTAAGTGATCTGAACGTTTCATGATGATAGCACTTTCCTAAGGGGGTCAAACCATGTCCCAAAGGTCACCGGATCTGGTGTCAATTTAAAGAAGTTGTCCAGTTACACATTTGTGGGCTTATAACTTGGCTTCTGAATGTCCTAGAGAGATCAGGTTTGTTTTAATGTACTCCAATCAACAGCCCCTACAACCACAAAAAGGAATGGAGTCATTAGCACTTATGGTTTGTAAATGTCACCCAGAATTATGTTGCACGAAGCAAAATTTCACTTCATTCTGGGTCCGTTTGTGTGAAAATAAGGTCCAATCAGGCTGAAACGTTACAGGAAGGTAGAATCTATTGAGTTGTAAGTGTTCTGAACGTTTCATGATGATAACACTTTCCTAAGGGGGTGAAACCATGTCCCAAAGGTCACCGGATCTGGTGTCAATTTAAAGAAGTAGTCCAGTTACACATTTGTGGGTTTATAACTTGGCTTCTGAATGTCCTAGAGAGATCAGGTTTGTTTTAATGTACTCCAATCAAAAGCCCCTACAACCACAAAAAGGAATAAAGTCATTAGCACTTATGGTTTGTAAATGACACCCAGAATTATGTTGCACGAAGCACAATTTCACGTCATTCTGGGTCCATTTGTGTGAAAACAAGGTCCAATCAGGCTGAAACGCTACAAGAAGGTAGAATCTATTGAGTTGTAAGTGATCTGAACGTTTCAAGATGATCGCACATTCCTAAGGGGGTCAAACCAAGTCCAAAAGGTCACCGGATCTGGTGTCAATTTAAAGAAGTAGTCCAGTTACACATTTGTGGGCTTATAACTTGGCTTCTGAATGTCCTAGAGAGATCAGGTTTCTTTTAATGTACTCCAATCAACAGCCCCTATAACCACAAAAAGGAATGGAGTCATTAGCACTTATGGTTTGTAAATGGCACCCAGAATTATGTTGCACGGAGCACAATTTCACATCATTCTGGGTCCATTTGTGTGAAAACAAGGTCCAATCAGGCTGAAACGTTACAGGAAGGTAGAATCTATTGAGTTGTAAGTGATCTGAACGTTTCATGATGATAGCACTTTCCTAAGGGGGTCAAACCATGTCCCAAAGGTCACCGGGCCTGGTGTCACTTTAAAGAAGTAGTCCAGTTACACCTTTGTGGGCTTATAACTTGGCTTCTGAATGTCCTAGAGAGATTAGGTTTGTTTTAGTGTACTCCAATCAAAAGCCCCTACAACCACAAAAAGGAATGGAGTCATTAGCACTTATGGTTTGTAAATGGCACCCAGAATTATGTTGCACGAAGCACAATATCACATCATTCTGGGTTCATTTGTGTGAAAACAAGGTCCAATCAGGCTGGAACGTTACAGGAAGGTAGAACCTATTGAGTTGTAAGTGATCTGAACGTTTCATGATGATAGCACTTTCCTAAGGGGGTCAAACCATGTCCCAAAGGTCACCGGATCTGGTGTCAATTTAAAGAAATAGTCCAGTTACACATTTGTGGGCTTATAACTTGGCTTCTGAATGTCCTAGAGAGATCAGGTTTGTTTTAGTGTACTCCAATCAACAGCCCCTACAACTACAAAAAGGAATGGAGTCATTAGCACTTATGGTTTTTAAATGGCACCCAGAATTATGTTGCACGAAGCACAATTTCACATCATTCTGGGTTCATTTGTGTGAAAACAAGGTCCAATCCGGCTGAAAGGTTACAGGAAGGTAGAATCTATTGAGTTGTAAGTGATCTGAACGTTTCATGATGATAGCACTTTCCTAAGGGGGTCAAACCATGTCCCAAAGGTCACCGGGCCTGGTGTCGCTTTAAAGTAGTCCAGTTACACATTTGTGGTCTTATAACTTGGCTTCTGAATGTCCTAGAGAGATCAGGTTTGTTTTAATGTACTCCAATCATCAGCCCCTACAACCACAAAAAGGAATGGAGTCATTAGCACTTATAGTTTGTAAATGGCACCCAGAATTATGTTGCACGAAGCACAATTTCACATCATTCTGGGTCAATTTGTGTGAAAACAAGGTCCAATCAGGCTGAAACGCTACAAGAAGGTAGAATCTATTGAGTTGTAAGTGATCTGAACATTTCGAGATGATCGCACATTCCTATAAGGGGTAAAACCATGTCCCAAAGGTCACCGGGCCTGGTGTCACTTTAAAGAAGTAGTCCAGTTACACCTTTGTGGGCTTATAACTTGGCTTCTGAATGTCCTAGAGAGGTTAGGTTTGTTTTAGTGTACTCCAATCAAAAGCCCCTACAACCACAAAAAGGAATGGAGTCATTAGCACGTATGGTTTGTAAATGGCACCCAGAATTATGTTGCACGAAGCACAATTTCAATTCATTCTGGGTCCATTTGTGTGAAAACAAGGTCCAATCAGGCTGAAACGTTACAGGAAGGTAGAATCTATTGAGTTGTAAGTGATCTGAACGTTTCATGATGATAGCACTTTCCTAAGGGGGTCAAACCATGTCCCAAAGGTCACCGGATCTGGTGTCAATTTAAAGAAGTAGTCCAGTTACACATTTGTGGGCTTATAACTTGGCTTCTGAATGTCCTAGAGAGATCAGGTTTGTTTTAATGTACTCCAATCAACAGCCCCTACAACCACAAAAACGAATGGAGTCATTAGCACTTATGGTTTGTAAATGGCACCCAGAATTATGTTGCACAAAGCAAAATTTCACTTCATTCTGGGTCCGTTTGTGTGAAAACAAGGTCCAATCAGGCTGAAACGTTACAGGAAGGTAGAATCTATTGAGTTGTAAGTGATCTGAACGTTTCATGATGATAACACTTTCCTAAGGGGTGAAACCATGTCCCAAAGGTCACCGGATCTGGTGTCAATTTAAAGAAGTAGTCCAGTTACACCTTTGTGGGCTTATAACTTGGCTTCTGAATGTCCTAGAGAGGTTAGGTTTGTTTTAGTGTACTCCAATCAAAAGCCCCTACAACCACAAAAAGGAATGGAGTCATTAGCACGTATGGTTTGTAAATGGCACCCAGAATTATGTTGCACGAAGCACAATTTCACTTAATTCTGGGTCAAATTTGTGTGAAAACAAGGTCCAATCAGGCTGAAACGTTACAGGAAGGTAGAATCTATTGAGTTGTAAGTGATCTGAACGTTTCATGATGATAGCACTTTCCTAAGGGGGTCAAACCATGTCCCAAAGGTCACCGGATCTGGTGTCAATTTAAAGAAGTAGTCCAGTTACACATTTGTGGGCTTATAACTTGGCTTCTGAATGTCCTAGAGAGATCAGGTTTGTTTTAATGTACTCCAATCAACAGCCCCTACAACCACAAAAAGAAATGGAGTCATTAGCACTTATGGTTTGTAAATGGCACCCAGAATTATGTTGCACGAAGCAAAATTTCACTTCATTCTGGGTCCGTTTGTGTGAAAACAAGGTCCAATCAGGCTGAAACGTTACAGGAAGGTAGAATCTATTGAGTTGTAAGTGATCTGAACGTTTCATGATGATAACACTTTCCTAAGGGGGTGAAACCATGTCCCAAAGGTCACCGGATCTGGTGTCAATTTAAAGAAGTAGTCCAGTTACACATTTGTGGGCTTATAACTTGGCTTCTGAATGTCCTAGAGAGATCAGGTTTGTTTTAATGTACTCCAATCAACAGCCCCTACAACCACAAAAAGGAATGGAGTCATTAGCACTTATGGTTTGTAAATGACACCCAGAATTATGTTGCACGAAGCACAATTTCACATCATTCTGGGTCCATTTGTGTGAAAACAAGGTCCAATCAGGCTGAAACGCTACAAGAAGGTAGAATCTATTGAGTTGTAAGTGATCTGAACGTTTCAAGATGATCGCTCATTCCTAAGGGGGTCAAACCAAGTCCAAAAGGTCACCGGATCTGGTGTCAATTTATAAGAAGTAGTCCAGTTACACATTTGTGGGCTTATAACTTGGCTTCTGAATGTCCTAGAGAGATCAGGTTTCTTTTAATGTACTCCAATCAACAGCCCCTATAACCACAAAAAGGAATGGAGTCATTAGCACTTATGGTTTGTAAATGGCACCCAGAATTATGTTGCACGGAGCACAATTTCACATCATTCTGGGTCCATTTGTGTGAAAACAAGGTCCAATCAGGCTGAAATGTTACAGGAAGGTAGAATCTATTGAGTTGTAAGTGATCTGAACGTTTCATGATGATAGCACTTTCCTAAGGGGGTCAAACCATGTCCCAAAGGTCACCGGATCTGGTGTCAATTTAAAGAAGTAGTCCAGTTACACATTTGTGGGCTTATAACTTGGCTTCTGAATGTCCTAGAGAGATCAGGTTTGTTTTAATGTACTCCAATCAACAGCCCCTACAACCACAAAAAGGAATGGAGTCATTAGCACTTATGGTTTGTCAATTCCACCCAGAATTATGTTGCACGAAGCACAATTTCACATCATTCTGGGTCCATTTGTGTGAAAACAAGGTCCAATCAGGCTGAAACGCTACAAGAAGGTAGAATCTATTGAGTTGTAAGAGATCTGAACATTTCAAGATGATCGCACATTCCTATAGGGGGTAAAACCATGTCCCAAAGGTCACCGGGCCTGGTGTCACTTTAAAGAAGTAGTCCAGTTACACCTTTGTGGGCTTATAACTTGGCTTCTGAATGTCCTAGAGAGGTTAGGTTTGTTTTAGTGTACTCCAATCAAAAGCCCCTACAACCACAAAAAGGAATGGAGTCATTAGCACTTATGGTTTGTAAATGGCACCCAGAATTATGTTGCACGAAGCACAATTTCACATCATTCTGGGTTCATTTGTATGAAAACAAGGTCCAATCAGGCTGAAACGTTACAGAAAGGTAGAATCTATTGAGTTGTAAGTGATCTGAACGTTTCATGATGATAGCACTTTCCTAAGGGGGTCAAACCATGTCCCAAAGGTCACCGGATCTGGTGTCAATTTAAAGAAGTAGTCCAGTTACACATTTGTGGGCTTATAACTTGGCTTCTGAATGTCCTAGAGAGATCAGGTTTGTTTTAGTGTACTCCAATCAACAGCCCCTACAACCACAAAAAGGAATGGAGTCATTAGCACTTATGGTTTTTAAATGGCACCCAGAATTATGTTGCACGAAGCACAATTTCACATCATTCTGGATTCATTTGTGTGAAAACAAGGTCCAATCCGGCTGAAACTTTACAGGAAGGTAGAATCTATTGAGTTGTAAGTGATCTGAACGTTTCATGATGATAGCACTTTCCTAAGGGGGTCAAACCATGTCCCAAAGGTCACCGGATCTGGTGTCAATTTAAAGAAGTAGTCCAGTTACACATTTGTGGGCTTATAACTTGGCTTCTGAATGTCCTAGCGAGATCAGGTTTGTTTTAGTGTACTCCAATCAACAGCCCCTACAACCACAAAAAGGAATGGAGTCATTAGCACTTATGGTTTTTAAATGGCACCCAGAATTATGTTGCACGAAGCACAATTTCACATCATTCTGGGTTCATTTGTGTGAAAACAAGGTCCAATCCGGCTGAAACGTTACAGGAAGGTAGAATCTATTGAGTTGTAAGTGATCTGAACGTTTCATGATGATAGCACTTTCCTAAGGGGGTCAAACCATGTCCCAAAGATCACCGGATCTGGTGTCAATTTAAAAGAGTAGTCCAGATACACATTTGTGGGCTTTTAACTTGGCTTCTGAATGTCCCAGAGAGATCAGGTTTGTTTTAATGTACTCCAATCAACAGCCCCTACAACCACAAAAAGGAATGGAGTCATTAGCACTTATGGTTTGTAAATGGCACCCAGAATTATGTTGCACGAAGCACAATTTCACTTCATTCTGGATCCATTTGTGTGAAAACAAGGTCCAATCAGGCTGAAACGTTACAGGAAGGTAGAATCTATTGAGTTGTAAGTGATCTGAACGTTTCATGATGATAGCACTTTCCTAAGGGGGTCAAACCATGTCCCAAAGGTCACCGGATCTGGTGTCAATTTAAAGAAGTAGTCCATTTACACATTTGTGGGCTTATAACTTGGCTTCTGAATGTCCTAGAGAGATCAGGTTTGTTTTAATGTACTCCAATCAACAGCCCCTACAACCACAAAAAGGAATGGAGTCATTAGCACTTATGGTTTGTCAATTCCACCCAGAATTATGTTGCACGAAGCACAATTTCACATCATTCTGGGTCCATTTGTGTGAAAACAAGGTCCAATCAGGCTGAAACGCTACAAGAAGGTAGAATCTATTGAGTTGTAAGAGATCTGAACATTTCAAGATGATCGCACATTCCTATAGGGGGTAAAACCATGTCCCAAAGGTCACCGGGCCTGGTGTCACTTTAAAGAAGTAGTCCAGTTACACCTTTGTGGGCTTATAACTTGGCTTCTGAATGTCCTAGAGAGGTTAGGTTTGTTTTAGTGTACTCCAATCAAAAGCCCCTACAACCACAAAAAGGAATGGAGTCATTAGCACTTATGGTTTGTAAATGGCACCCAGAATTATGTTGCACGAAGCACAATTTCACATCATTCTGGGTTCATTTGTATGAAAACAAGGTCCAATCAGGCTGAAACGTTACAGAAAGGTAGAATCTATTGAGTTGTAAGTGATCTGAACGTTTCATGATGATAGCACTTTCCTAAGGGGGTCAAACCATGTCCCAAAGGTCACCGGATCTGGTGTCAATTTAAAGAAGTAGTCCAGTTACACATTTGTGGGCTTATAACTTGGCTTCTGAATGTCCTAGAGAGATCAGGTTTGTTTTAGTGTACTCCAATCAACAGCCCCTACAACCACAAAAAGGAATGGAGTCATTAGCACTTATGGTTTTTAAATGGCACCCAGAATTATGTTGCACGAAGCACAATTTCACATCATTCTGGATTCATTTGTGTGAAAACAAGGTCCAATCCGGCTGAAACTTTACAGGAAGGTAGAATCTATTGAGTTGTAAGTGATCTGAACGTTTCATGATGATAGCACTTTCCTAAGGGGGTCAAACCATGTCCCAAAGGTCACCGGATCTGGTGTCAATTTAAAGAAGTAGTCCAGTTACACATTTGTGGGCTTATAACTTGGCTTCTGAATGTCCTAGCGAGATCAGGTTTGTTTTAGTGTACTCCAATCAACAGCCCCTACAACCACAAAAAGGAATGGAGTCATTAGCACTTATGGTTTTTAAATGGCACCCAGAATTATGTTGCACGAAGCACAATTTCACATCATTCTGGGTTCATTTGTGTGAAAACAAGGTCCAATCCGGCTGAAACGTTACAGGAAGGTAGAATCTATTGAGTTGTAAGTGATCTGAACGTTTCATGATGATAGCACTTTCCTAAGGGGGTCAAACCATGTCCCAAAGATCACCGGATCTGGTGTCAATTTAAAAGAGTAGTCCAGATACACATTTGTGGGCTTTTAACTTGGCTTCTGAATGTCCCAGAGAGATCAGGTTTGTTTTAATGTACTCCAATCAACAGCCCCTACAACCACAAAAAGGAATGGAGTCATTAGCACTTATGGTTTGTAAATGGCACCCAGAATTATGTTGCACGAAGCACAATTTCACTTCATTCTGGATCCATTTGTGTGAAAACAAGGTCCAATCAGGCTGAAACGTTACAGGAAGGTAGAATCTATTGAGTTGTAAGTGATCTGAACGTTTCATGATGATAGCACTTTCCTAAGGGGGTCAAACCATGTCCCAAAGGTCACCGGATCTGGTGTCAATTTAAAGAAGTAGTCCATTTACACATTTGTGGGCTTATAACTTGGCTTCTGAATGTCCTAGAGAGATCAGGTTTGTTTTAATGTACTCCAATCAACAGCCCCTACAACCACAAAAAGGAATGGAGTCATTAGCACTTATGGTTTGTAAATGGCACTCAGAATTATGTTGCACGAAGCACAATTTCACATCATTCTGGGTCCATTTGTGTGAAAACAAGGTCCAATCAGGCTGAAACGTTACAGGAAGGTAGAATCTATTGAGTTGTAAGTGATCTGAACGTTTCATGATGATAGCACTTTCCTAAGGGGTGAAACCATGTCCCAAAGGTCACCGGATCTGGTGTCAATTTAAAGAAGTAGTCCAGTTACACATTTGTGGGCTTATAACTTGGCTTCTGAATGTCCTAGAGAGATCAGGTTTCTTTTAATGTACTCCAATCAACAGCCCCTATAACCACAAAAAGGAATGGAGTCATTAGCACTTATGGTTTGTAAATGGCACCCAGAATTATGTTGCACGGAGCACAATTTCACATCATTCTGGGTCCATTTGTGTGAAAACGAGGTCCAATCAGGCTGAAACGTTACAGGAAGGTAGAATATATTGAGTTGTAAGTGATCTGAACGTTTCATGATGATAGCACTTTCCTAAGGGGGTCAAACCATGTCCCAAAGGTCACCGGGCCTGGTGTCACTTTAAAGTAGTCCAGTTACACATTTGTGGGCTTATAACTTGGCTTCTGAATGCCCTAGAGAGATCAGGTTTGTTTTAATGTACTCCAATCAACAGCCCCTACAACCACAAACAGGAATGGAGTCATTAGCACTTATGGTTTGTAAATGGCACCCAGAATTATGTTGCACGAAGCACAATTTCACATCATTCTGGGTCCATTTGTGTGAAAACAAGGTCCAATCAGGCTGAAACGCTACAAGAAGGTAGAATCTATTGAGTTGTAAGTGATCTGAACATTTCAAGATGATCGCACATTCCTATAGGGGGTAAAACCATGTCCCAAAGGTCACCGGGCCTGGTGTCACTTTAAAGAAGTAGTCCAGTTACACCTTTGTGGGCTTATAACTTGGCTTCTGAATGTCCTAGAGAGGTTAGGTTTGTTTTAGTGTACTCCAATCAAAAGCCCCTACAACCACAAAAAGGAATGGAGTCATTAGCACGTATGGTTTGTAAATGGCACCCAGAATTATGTTGCACGAAGCACAATTTCACTTCATTCTGGGTCAAATTTGTGTGAAAACAAGGTCCAATCAGGCTGAAACGTTACAGGAAGGTAGAATCTATTGAGTTGTAAGTGATCTGAACGTTTCATGATGATAGCACTTTCCTAAGGGGGTCAAACCATGTCCCAAAGGTCACCGGATCTGGTGTCAATTTAAAGAAGTAGTCCAGTTACACATTTGTGGGCTTATAACTTGGCTTCTGAATGTCCTAGAGAGATCAGGTTTGTTTTAATGTACTCCAATCAACAGCCCCTACAACCACAAAAAGAAATGGAGTCATTAGCACTTATGGTTTGTAAATGGCACCCAGAATTATGTTGCACGAAGCAAAATTTCACTTCATTCTGGGTCCGTTTGTGTGAAAACAAGGTCCAATCAGGCTGAAACGTTACAGGAAGGTAGAATCTATTGAGTTGTAAGTGATCTGAACGTTTCATGATGATAACACTTTCCTAAGGGGGTGAAACCATGTCCCAAAGGTCACCGGATCTGGTGTCAATTTAAAGAAGTAGTCCAGTTACACATTTGTGGGCTTATAACTTGGCTTCTGAATGTCCTAGAGAGATCAGGTTTGTTTTAATGCACTCCAATCAACAGCCCCTACAACCACAAAAAGGAATGGAGTCATTAGCACTTATGGTTTGTAAATGACACCCAGAATTATGTTGCACGAAGCACAATTTCACATCATTCTGGGTCCATTTGTGTGAAAACAAGGTCCAATCAGGCTGAAACGCTACAAGAAGGTAGAATCTATTGAGTTGTAAGTGATCTGAACGTTTCAAGATGATCGCTCATTCCTAAGGGGGTCAAACCAAGTCCAAAAGGTCACCGGATCTGGTGTCAATTTATAAGAAGTAGTCCAGTTACACATTTGTGGGCTTATAACTTGGCTTCTGAATGTCCTAGAGAGATCAGGTTTCTTTTAATGTACTCCAATCAACAGCCCCTATAACCACAAAAAGGAATGGAGTCATTAGCACTTATGGTTTGTAAATGGCACCCAGAATTATGTTGCACGGAGCACAATTTCACATCATTCTGGGTCCATTTGTGTGAAAACAAGGTCCAATCAGGCTGAAATGTTACAGGAAGGTAGAATCTATTGAGTTGTAAGTGATCTGAACGTTTCATGATGATAGCACTTTCCTAAGGGGGTCAAACCATGTCCCAAAGGTCACCGGATCTGGTGTCAATTTAAAGAAGTAGTCCAGTTACACATTTGTGGGCTTATAACTTGGCTTCTGAATGTCCTAGAGAGATCAGGTTTGTTTTAATGTACTCCAATCAACAGCCCCTACAACCACAAAAAGGAATGGAGTCATTAGCACTTATGGTTTGTCAATTCCACCCAGAATTATGTTGCACGAAGCACAATTTCACATCATTCTGGGTCCATTTCTGTGAAAACAAGGTCCAATCAGGCTGAAACGCTACAAGAAGGTAGAATCTATTGAGTTGTAAGAGATCTGAACATTTCAAGATGATCGCACATTCCTATAGGGGGTAAAACCATGTCCCAAAGGTCACCGGGCCTGGTGTCACTTTGAAGAAGTAGTCCAGTTACACCTTTGTGGGCTTATAACTTGGCTTCTGAATGTCCTAGAGAGGTTAGGTTTGTTTTAGTGTACTCCAATCAAAAGCCCCTACAACCACAAAAAGGAATGGAGTCATTAGCACTTATGGTTTGTAAATGGCACCCAGAATTATGTTGCACGAAGCACAATTTCACATCATTCTGGGTTCATTTGTATGAAAACAAGGTCCAATCAGGCTGAAACGTTACAGAAAGGTAGAATCTATTGAGTTGTAAGTGATCTGAACGTTTCATGATGATAGCACTTTCCTAAGGGGGTCAAACCATGTCCCAAAGGTCACCGGATCTGGTGTCAATTTAAAGAAGTAGTCCAGTTACACATTTGTGGGCTTATAACTTGGCTTCTGAATGTCCTAGAGAGATCAGGTTTGTTTTAGTGTACTCCAATCAACAGCCCCTACAACCACAAAAAGGAATGGAGTCATTAGCACTTATGGTTTTTAAATGGCACCCAGAATTATGTTGCACGAAGCACAATTTCACATCATTCTGGATTCATTTGTGTGAAAACAAGGTCCAATCCGGCTGAAACTTTACAGGAAGGTAGAATCTATTGAGTTGTAAGTGATCTGAACGTTTCATGATGATAGCACTTTCCTAAGGGGGTCAAACCATGTCCCAAAGGTCACCGGATCTGGTGTCAATTTAAAGAAGTAGTCCAGTTACACATTTGTGGGCTTATAACTTGGCTTCTGAATGTCCTAGCGAGATCAGGTTTGTTTTAGTGTACTCCAATCAACAGCCCCTACAACCACAAAAAGGAATGGAGTCATTAGCACTTATGGTTTTTAAATGGCACCCAGAATTATGTTGCACGAAGCACAATTTCACATCATTCTGGGTTCATTTGTGTGAAAACAAGGTCCAATCCGGCTGAAACGTTACAGGAAGGTAGAATCTATTGAGTTGTAAGTGATCTGAACGTTTCATGATGATAGCACTTTCCTAAGGGGGTCAAACCATGTCCCAAAGATCACCGGATCTGGTGTCAATTTAAAAGAGTAGTCCAGATACACATTTGTGGGCTTTTAACTTGGCTTCTGAATGTCCCAGAGAGATCAGGTTTGTTTTAATGTACTCCAATCAACAGCCCCTACAACCACAAAAAGGAATGGAGTCATTAGCACTTATGGTTTGTAAATGGCACCCAGAATTATGTTGCACGAAGCACAATTTCACTTCATTCTGGATCCATTTGTGTGAAAACAAGGTCCAATCAGGCTGAAACGTTACAGGAAGGTAGAATCTATTGAGTTGTAAGTGATCTGAACGTTTCATGATGATAGCACTTTCCTAAGGGGGTCAAACCATGTCCCAAAGGTCACCGGATCTGGTGTCAATTTAAAGAAGTAGTCCATTTACACATTTGTGGGCTTATAACTTGGCTTCTGAATGTCCTAGAGAGATCAGGTTTGTTTTAATGTACTCCAATCAACAGCCCCTACAACCACAAAAAGGAATGGAGTCATTAGCACTTATGGTTTGTAAATGGCACCCAGAATTATGTTGCACGAAGCACAATTTCACATCATTCTGGGTTCATTTGTATGAAAACAAGGTCCAATCAGGCTGAAACGTTACAGAAAGGTAGAATCTATTGAGTTGTAAGTGATCTGAACGTTTCATGATGATAGCACTTTCCTAAGGGGGTCAAACCATGTCCCAAAGGTCACCGGATCTGGTGTCAATTTAAAGAAGTAGTCCAGTTACACATTTGTGGGCTTATAACTTGGCTTCTGAATGTCCTAGAGAGATCAGGTTTGTTTTAGTGTACTCCAATCAACAGCCCCTACAACCACAAAAAGGAATGGAGTCATTAGCACTTATGGTTTTTAAATGGCACCCAGAATTATGTTGCACGAAGCACAATTTCACATCATTCTGGATTCATTTGTGTGAAAACAAGGTCCAATCCGGCTGAAACTTTACAGGAAGGTAGAATCTATTGAGTTGTAAGTGATCTGAACGTTTCATGATGATAGCACTTTCCTAAGGGGGTCAAACCATGTCCCAAAGGTCACCGGATCTGGTGTCAATTTAAAGAAGTAGTCCAGTTACACATTTGTGGGCTTATAACTTGGCTTCTGAATGTCCTAGCGAGATCAGGTTTGTTTTAGTGTACTCCAATCAACAGCCCCTACAACCACAAAAAGGAATGGAGTCATTAGCACTTATGGTTTTTAAATGGCACCCAGAATTATGTTGCACGAAGCACAATTTCACATCATTCTGGGTTCATTTGTGTGAAAACAAGGTCCAATCCGGCTGAAACGTTACAGGAAGGTAGAATCTATTGAGTTGTAAGTGATCTGAACGTTTCATGATGATAGCACTTTCCTAAGGGGGTCAAACCATGTCCCAAAGATCACCGGATCTGGTGTCAATTTAAAAGAGTAGTCCAGATACACATTTGTGGGCTTTTAACTTGGCTTCTGAATGTCCCAGAGAGATCAGGTTTGTTTTAATGTACTCCAATCAACAGCCCCTACAACCACAAAAAGGAATGGAGTCATTAGCACTTATGGTTTGTAAATGGCACCCAGAATTATGTTGCACGAAGCACAATTTCACTTCATTCTGGATCCATTTGTGTGAAAACAAGGTCCAATCAGGCTGAAACGTTACAGGAAGGTAGAATCTATTGAGTTGTAAGTGATCTGAACGTTTCATGATGATAGCACTTTCCTAAGGGGGTCAAACCATGTCCCAAAGGTCACCGGATCTGGTGTAAATTTAAAGAAGTAGTCCATTTACACATTTGTGGGCTTATAACTTGGCTTCTGAATGTCCTAGAGAGATCAGGTTTGTTTTAATGTACTCCAATCAACAGCCCCTACAACCACAAAAAGGAATGGAGTCATTAGCACTTATGGTTTGTAAATGGCACTCAGAATTATGTTGCACGAAGCACAATTTCACATCATTCTGGGTCCATTTGTGTGAAAACAAGGTCCAATCAGGCTGAAACGCTACAAGAAGGTAGAATCTATTGAGTTGTAAGTGATCTGAACGTTTCATGATGATAGCACATTCCTAAGGGGGTCAAACTATGCCCCAAAGGTCACCGGATCTGGTGTCAATTTAAAGAAGTAGTCCAGTTACACATTTGTGGGCTTATAACTTGGCTTCTGAATGTCCTAGAGAGATCAGGTTTGTTTTAGTGTACTCCAATCAACAGCCCCTACAACCACAAAAAGGAATGGAGTCATTAGCACTTATGGTTATTAAATGGCACCCAGAATTATGTTGCACGAAGCACAATTTCACATCATTCTGGATTCATTTGTGTGAAAACAAGGTCCAATCCGGCTGAAACGTTACAGGAAGGTAGAATCTATTGAGTTGTAAGTGATCTGAACATTTCATGATGATAGCACTTTCCTAAGGGGGTCAAACCATGTCCCAAAGGTCACCGGATCTGGTGTCAATTTAAAGAAGTAGTCCAGTTACACATTTGTGGGCTTATAACTTGGCTTCTGAATGTCCTAGAGAGATCAGGTTTGTTTTAGTGTACTCCAATCAACAGCCCCTACAACCACAAAAAGGAATGGAGTCATTAGCACTTATGGTTTTTAAATGGCACCCAGAATTATGTTGCACGAAGCACAATTTCACATCATTCTGGATTCATTTGTGTGAAAACAAGGTCCAATCCGGCTGAAACGTTACAGGAAGGTAGAATCTATTGAGTTGTAAGTGATCTGAACATTTCATGATGATAGCACTTTCCTAAGGGGGTCAAACCATGTCCCAAAGGTCACCGGATCTGGTGTCAATTTAAAGAAGTAGTCCATTTACACATTTGTGGGCTTATAACTTGGCTTCTGAATGTCCTAGAGAGATCAGGTTTGTTTTAATGTACTCCAATCAACAGCCCCTACAACCACAAAAAGGAATGGAGTCATTAGCACTTATGGTTTGTAAATGGCACTCAGAATTATGTTGCACGAAGCACAATTTCACATCATTCTGGGTCCATTTGTGTGAAAACAAGGTCCAATCAGGCTGAAACGCTACAAGAAGGTAGAATCTATTGAGTTGTAAGTGATCTGAACGTTTCATGATGATAGCACATTCCTAAGGGGGTCAAACCATGCCCCAAAGGTCACCGGATCTGGTGTCAATTTAAAGAAGTAGTCCAGTTACACATTTGTGGGCTTATAACTTGGCTTCTGAATGTCCTAGAGAGATCAGGTTTGTTTTAGTGTACTCCAATCAACAGCCCCTACAACCACAAAAAGGAATGGAGTCATTAGCACTTATGGTTATTAAATGGCACCCAGAATTATGTTGCACGAAGCACAATTTCACATCATTCTGGATTCATTTGTGTGAAAACAAGGTCCAATCCGGCTGAAACGTTACAGGAAGGTAGAATCTATTGAGTTGTAAGTGATCTGAACATTTCATGATGATAGCACTTTCCTAAGGGGGTCAAACCATGTCCCAAAGGTCACCGGATCTGGTGTCAATTTAAAGAAGTAGTCCAGTTACACATTTGTGGGCTTATAACTTGGCTTCTGAATGTCCTAGAGAGATCAGGTTTGTTTTAGTGTACTCCAATCAACAGCCCCTACAACCACAAAAAGGAATGGAGTCATTAGCACTTATGGTTTTTAAATGGCACCCAGAATTATGTTGCACGAATCACAATTTCACATCATTCTGGATTCATTTGTGTGAAAACAAGGTCCAATCCGGCTGAAACGTTACAGGAAGGTAGAATCTATTGAGTTGTAAGTGATCTGAACATTTCATGATGATAGCACTTTCCTAAGGGGGTCAAACCATGACCCAAAGGTCACCGGATCTGGTGTCAATTTAAAAGAGTAGTCCAGATACACATTTGTGGGCTTTTAACTTGGCTTCTGAATGTCCTAGAGAGATCAGGTTTGTTTTAATGTACTCCAATCAACAGCCCCTACAACCACAAAAAGGAATGGAGTCATTCGCACTTATGGTTTGTAAATGGCACCCAGAATTATGTTGCACGAAGCACAATTTCACATCATTCTGGGTCCATTTGTGTGAAAACAAGGTCCAATCAGGCTGAAACGCTACAAGAAGGTAGAATCTATTGAGTTGTAAGTGATCTGAACGTTTCAAGATGATCACACATTCCTATAGGGGGTAAAACCATGTCCCAAAGGTCACCGGGCCTGGTGTCACTTTAAAGAAGTAGTCCAGTTACACCTTTGTGGGCTTATAACTTGGCTTCTGAATGTCCTAGAGAGGTTAGGTTTGTTTTAGTGTACTCCAATCAAAAGCCCCTACAACCACAAAAAGGAATGGAGTCATTAGCACTTATGGTTTGTAAATGGCACCCAGAATTATGTGGCACGAAGCACAATTTCACATCATTCTGGGTTCATTTGTGTGAAAACAAAGTCCAATCAGGCTGAAACGTTACAGGAAGGCAGAACCTATTGAGTTGTAAGTGATCTGAACGTTTCATGATGATAGCACTTTCCTAAGGGGGTCAAACCATGCCCCAAAGGTCACCGGATCTGGTGTCAATTTAAAGAAGTAGTCCTGTTAACAATTTGTGGGCTTATAACTTGGCTTCTGAATGTCCTAGAGAGATCAGGTTTGTTTTAGTGTACTCCAATCAACAGCCCCTACAACCACAAAAAGGAATGGAGTCATTAGCACTTATGGTTTTTAAATGGCACCCAGAATTATGTTGCACGAATCACAATTTCACATCATTCTGGATTCATTTGTGTGAAAACAAGGTCCAATCCGGCTGAAACTTTACAGGAAGGTAGAATCTATTGAGTTGTAAGTGATCTGAACGTTTCATGATGATAGCACTTTCCTAAGGGGGTCAAACCATGTCCCAAAGGTCACCGGATCTGGTGTCAATTTAAAGAAGTAGTCCAGTTACACATTTGTGGGCTTATAACTTGGCTTCTGAATGTCCTAGCGAGATCAGGTTTGTTTTAGTGTACTCCAATCAACAGCCCCTACAACCACAAAAAGGAATGGAGTCATTAGCACTTATGGTTTTTAAATGGCACCCAGAATTATGTTGCACGAAGCACAATTTCACATCATTCTGGGTTCATTTGTGTGAAAACAAGGTCCAATCCGGCTGAAACGTTACAGGAAGGTAGCATCTATTGAGTTGTAAGTGATCTGAACGTTTCATGATGATAGCACTTTCCTAAGGGGGTCAAACCATGTCCCAAAGGTCACCGGATCTGGTGTCAATTTAAAAGAGTAGTCCAGATACACATTTGTGGATTTTTAACTTGGCTTCTGAATGTCCCAGAGAGATCAGGTTTGTTTTAATGTACTCCAATCAACAGCCCCTACAACCACAAAAAGGAATGGAGTCATTAGCACTTATGGTTTGTAAATGGCACCCAGAATTATGTTGCACGAAGCACAATTTCACTTCATTCTGGATCCATTTGTGTGAAAACAAGGTCCAATCAGGCTGAAACGTTACAGGAAGGTAGAATCTATTGAGTTGTAAGTG
This sequence comes from Nothobranchius furzeri, assembly GCF_043380555.1. NCBI lineage: Eukaryota > Metazoa > Chordata > Actinopteri > Cyprinodontiformes > Nothobranchiidae > Nothobranchius > Nothobranchius furzeri. The sequence goes on from NW_027223087.1 coordinate 67,536, forward strand.
ATCTGAACGTTTCATGATGATAGCACTTTCCTAAGGGGGTCAAACCATGTCCCAAAGGTCACCGGATCTGGTGTCAATTTAAAGAAGTAGTCCATTTACACATTTGTGGGCTTATAACTTGGCTTCTGAATGTCCTAGAGAGATCAGGTTTGTTTTAATGTACTCCAATCAACAGCCCCTACAACCACAAAAAGGAATGGAGTCATTAGCACTTATGGTTTGTAAATGGCACTCAGAATTATGTTGCACGAAGCACAATTTCACATCATTCTGGGTCCATTTGTGTGAAAACAAGGTCCAATCAGGCTGAAACGCTACAAGAAGGTAGAATCTATTGAGTTGTAAGTGATCTGAACGTTTCATGATGATAGCACATTCCTAAGGGGGTCAAACCATGCCCCAAAGGTCACCGGATCTGGTGTCAATTTAAAGAAGTAGTCCAGTTACACATTTGTGGGCTTATAACTTGGCTTCTGAATGTCCTAGAGAGATCAGGTTTGTTTTAGTGTACTCCAATCAACAGCCCCTACAACCACAAAAAGGAATGGAGTCATTAGCACTTATGGTTTTTAAATGGCACCCAGAATTATGTTGCACGAAGCACAATTTCACATCATTCTGGATTCATTTGTGTGAAAACAAGGTCCAATCCGGCTGAAACGTTACAGGAAGGTAGAATCTATTGAGTTGTAAGTGATATGAACATTTCATGATGATAGCACTTTCCTAAGGGGGTCAAACCATGTCCCAAAGGTCACCGGATCTGGTGTCAATTTAAAGAAGTAGTCCAGTTACACATTTGTGGGCTTATAACTTGGCTTCTGAATGTCCTAGAGAGATCAGGTTTGTTTTAGTGTACTCCAATCAACAGCCCCTACAACCACAAAAAGGAATGGAGTCATTAGCACTTATGGTTTTTAAATGGCACCCAGAATTATGTTGCACGAAGCACAATTTCACATCATTCTGGATTCATTTGTGTGAAAACAAGGTCCAATCCGGCTGAAACGTTACAGGAAGGTAGAATCTATTGAGTTGTAAGTGATCTGAACATTTCATGATGATAGCACTTTCCTAAGGGGGTCAAACCATGTCCCAAAGGTCACCGGATCTGGTGTCAATTTAAAGAAGTAGTCCAGTTACACATTTGTGGGCTTATAACTTGGCTTCTGAATGTCCTAGAGAGATCAGGTTTGTTTTAGTGTACTCCAATCAACAGCCCCTACAACCACAAAAAGGAATGGAGTCATTAGCACTTATGGTTTTTAAATGGCACCCAGAATTATGTTGCACGAAGCACAATTTCACATCATTCTGGGTTCATTTGTGTGAAAACAAGGTCCAATCCGGCTGAAACGTTACAGGAAGGTAGAATCTATTGAGTTGTAAGTGATCTGAACGTTTCATGATGATAGCACTTTCCTAAGGGGGTCAAACCATGACCCAAAGGTCACCGGATCTGGTGTCAATTTAAAAGAGTAGTCCAGATACACATTTGTGGGCTTTTAACTTGGCTTCTGAATGTCCTAGAGAGATCAGGTTTGTTTTAATGTACTCCAATCAACAGCCCCTACAACCACAAAAAGGAATGGAGTCATTCGCACTTATGGTTTGTAAATGGCACCCAGAATTATGTTGCACGAAGCACAATTTCACATCATTCTGGGTCCATTTGTGTGAAAACAAGGTCCAATCAGGCTGAAACGCTACAAGAAGGTAGAATCTATTGAGTTGTAAGTGATCTGAACGTTTCAAGATGATCGCACATTCCTATAGGGGGTAAAACCATGTCCCAAAGGTCACCGGGCCTGGTGTCACTTTAAAGAAGTAGTCCAGTTACACCTTTGTGGGCTTATAACTTGGCTTCTGAATGTCCTAGAGAGGTTAGGTTTGTTTTAGTGTACTCCAATCAAAAGCCCCTACAACCACAAAAAGGAATGGAGTCATTAGCACTTATGGTTTGTAAATGGCACCCAGAATTATGTGGCACGAAGCACAATTTCACATCATTCTGGGTTCATTTGTGTGAAAACAAAGTCCAATCAGGCTGAAACGTTACAGGAAGGTAGAACCTATTGAGTTGTAAGTGATCTGAACGTTTCATGATGATAGCACTTTCCTAAGGGGGTCAAACCATGCCCCAAAGGTCACCGGATCTGGTGTCAATTTAAAGAAGTAGTCCTGTTAACAATTTGTGGGCTTATAACTTGGCTTCTGAATGTCTTAGAGAGATCAGGTTTGTTTTAGTGTACTCCAATCAACAGCCCCTACAACCACAAAAAGGAATGGAGTCATTAGCACTTATGGTTTTTAAATGGCACCCAGAATTATGTTGCACGAAGCACAATTTCACATCATTCTGGATTCATTTGTGTGAAAACAAGGTCCAATCCGGCTGAAACTTTACAGGAAGGTAGAATCTATTGAGTTGTAAGTGATCTGAACGTTTCATGATGATAGCACTTTCCTAAGGGGGTCAAACCATGTCCCAAAGGTCACCGGATCTGGTGTCAATTTAAAGAAGTAGTCCAGTTACACATTTGTGGGCTTATAACTTGGCTTCTGAATGTCCTAGCGAGATCAGGTTTGTTTTAGTGTACTCCAATCAACAGCCCCTACAACCACAAAAAGGAATGGAGTCATTAGCACTTATGGTTTTTAAATGGCACCCAGAATTATGTTGCACGAAGCACAATTTCACATCATTCTGGGTTCATTTGTGTGAAAACAAGGTCCAATCCGGCTGAAACATTACAGGAAGGTAGAATCTATTGAGTTGTAAGTGATCTGAACGTTTCATGATGATAGCACTTTCCTAAGGGGGTCAAACCATGTCCCAAAGGTCACCGGATCTGGTGTCAATTTAAAAGAGTAGTCCAGATACACATTTGTGGGCTTTTAACTTGGCTTCTGAATGTCCTAGAGAGATCAGGTTTGTTTTAATGTACTCCAATCAACAGCCCCTACAACCACAAAAAGGAATGGAGTCATTCGCACTTATGGTTTGTAAATGGCACCCAGAATTATGTTGCACGAAGCACAATTTCACATCATTCTGGGTCCATTTGTGTGAAAACAAGGTCCAATCAGGCTGAAACGCTACAAGAAGGTAGAATCTATTGAGTTGTAAGTGATCTGAACGTTTCAAGATGATCGCACATTCCTATAGGGGGTAAAACCATGTCCCAAAGGTCACCGGGCCTGGTGTCACTTTAAAGAAGTAGTCCAGTTACACCTTTGTGGGCTTATAACTTGGCTTCTGAATGTCCTAGAGAGGTTAGGTTTGTTTTAGTGTACTCCAATCAAAAGCCCCTACAACCACAAAAAGGAATGGAGTCATTAGCACTTATGGTTTGTAAATGGCACCCAGAATTATGTGGCACGAAGCACAATTTCACATCATTCTGGGTTCATTTGTGTGAAAACAAAGTCCAATCAGGCTGAAACGTTACAGGAAGGTAGAACCTATTGAGTTGTAAGTGATCTGAACGTTTCATGATGATAGCACTTTCCTAAGGGGGTCAAACCATGCCCCAAAGGTCACCGGATCTGGTGTCAATTTAAAGAAGTAGTCCTGTTAACAATTTGTGGGCTTATAACTTGGCTTCTGAATGTCCTAGAGAGATCAGGTTTGTTTTAGTGTACTCCAATCAACAGCCCCTACAACCACAAAAAGGAATGGAGTCATTAGCACTTATGGTTTTTAAATGGCACCCAGAATTATGTTGCACGAAGCACAATTTCACATCATTCTGGATTCATTTGTGTGAAAACAAGGTCCAATCCGGCTGAAACTTTACAGGAAGGTAGAATCTATTGAGTTGTAAGTGATCTGAACGTTTCATGATGATAGCACTTTCCTAAGGGGGTCAAACCATGTCCCAAAGGTCACCGGATCTGGTGTCAATTTAAAGAAGTAGTCCAGTTACACATTTGTGGGCTTATAACTTGGCTTCTGAATGTCCTAGCGAGATCAGGTTTGTTTTAGTGTACTCCAATCAACAGCCCCTACAACCACAAAAAGGAATGGAGTCATTAGCACTTATGGTTTTTAAATGGCACCCAGAATTATGTTGCACGAAGCACAATTTCACATCATTCTGGGTTCATTTGTGTGAAAACAAGGTCCAATCCGGCTGAAACGTTACAGGAAGGTAGAATCTATTGAGTTGTAAGTGATCTGAACGTTTCATGATGATAGCACTTTCCTAAGGGGGTCAAACCATGTCCCAAAGGTCACCGGATCTGGTGTCAATTTAAAGAAGTAGTCCATTTACACATTTGTGGGCTTATAACTTGGCTTCTGAATGTCCTAGAGAGATCAGGTTTGTTTTAATGTACTCCAATCAACAGCCCCTACAACCACAAAAAGGAATGGAGTCATTAGCACTTATGGTTTGTAAATGGCACTCAGAATTATGTTGCACGAAGCACAATTTCACATCATTCTGGGTCCATTTGTGTGAAAACAAGGTCCAATCAGGCTGAAACGCTACAAGAAGGTAGAATCTATTGAGTTGTAAGTGATCTGAACGTTTCATGATGATAGCACATTCCTAAGGGGGTCAAACCATGCCCCAAAGGTCACCGGATCTGGTGTCAATTTAAAGAAGTAGTCCAGTTACACATTTGTGGGCTTATAACTTGGCTTCTGAATGTCCTAGAGAGATCAGGTTTGTTTTAGTGTACTCCAATCAACAGCCCCTACAACCACAAAAAGGAATGGAGTCATTAGCACTTATGGTTTTTAAATGGCACCCAGAATTATGTTGCACGAAGCACAATTTCACATCATTCTGGATTCATTTGTGTGAAAACAAGGTCCAATCCGGCTGAAACGTTACAGGAAGGTAGAATCTATTGAGTTGTAAGTGATCTGAACATTTCATGATGATAGCACTTTCCTAAGGGGGTCAAACCATGTCCCAAAGGTCACCGGATCTGGTGTCAATTTAAAGAAGTAGTCCAGTTACACATTTGTGGGCTTATAACTTGGCTTCTGAATGTCCTAGAGAGATCAGGTTTGTTTTAGTGTACTCCAATCAACAGCCCCTACAACCACAAAAAGGAATGGAGTCATTAGCACTTATGGTTTTTAAATGGCACCCAGAATTATGTTGCACGAAGCACAATTTCACATCATTCTGGATTCATTTGTGTGAAAACAAGGTCCAATCCGGCTGAAACGTTACAGGAAGGTAGAATCTATTGAGTTGTAAGTGATCTGAACATTTCATGATGATAGCACTTTCCTAAGGGGGTCAAACCATGTCCCAAAGGTCACCGGATCTGGTGTCAATTTAAAGAAGTAGTCCAGTTACACATTTGTGGGCTTATAACTTGGCTTCTGAATGTCCTAGAGAGATCAGGTTTGTTTTAGTGTACTCCAATCAACAGCCCCTACAACCACAAAAAGGAATGGAGTCATTAGCACTTATGGTTTTTAAATGGCACCCAGAATTATGTTGCACGAAGCACAATTTCACATCATTCTGGGTTCATTTGTGTGAAAACAAGGTCCAATCCGGCTGAAACGTTACAGGAAGGTAGAATCTATTGAGTTGTAAGTGATCTGAACGTTTCATGATGATAGCACTTTCCTAAGGGGGTCAAACCATGACCCAAAGGTCACCGGATCTGGTGTCAATTTAAAAGAGTAGTCCAGATACACATTTGTGGGCTTTTAACTTGGCTTCTGAATGTCCTAGAGAGATCAGGTTTGTTTTAATGTACTCCAATAAACAGCCCCTACAACCACAAAAAGGAATGGAGTCATTCGCACTTATGGTTTGTAAATGGCACCCAGAATTATGTTGCACGAAGCACAATTTCACATCATTCTGGGTCCATTTGTGTGAAAACAAGGTCCAATCAGGCTGAAACGCTACAAGAAGGTAGAATCTATTGAGTTGTAAGTGATCTGAACGTTTCAAGATGATCGCACATTCCTATAGGGGGTAAAACCATGTCCCAAAGGTCACCGGGCCTGGTGTCACTTTAAAGAAGTAGTCCAGTTACACCTTTGTGGGCTTATAACTTGGCTTCTGAATGTCCTAGAGAGGTTAGGTTTGTTTTAGTGTACTCCAATCAAAAGCCCCTACAACCACAAAAAGGAATGGAGTCATTAGCACTTATGGTTTGTAAATGGCACCCAGAATTATGTGGCACGAAGCACAATTTCTCATCATTCTGGGTTCATTTGTGTGAAAACAAAGTCCAATCAGGCTGAAACGTTACAGGAAGGTAGAACCTATTGAGTTGTAAGTGATCTGAACGTTTCATGATGATAGCACTTTCCTAAGGGGGTCAAACCATGCCCCAAAGGTCACCGGATCTGGTGTCAATTTAAAGAAGTAGTCCTGTTAACAATTTATGGGCTTATAACTTGGCTTCTGAATGTCCTAGAGAGATCAGGTTTGTTTTAGTGTACTCCAGTCAACAGCCCCTACAACCACAAAAAGGAATGGAGTCATTAGCACATATGGTTTTTAAATGGCACCCAGAATTATGTTGCACGAAGCACAATTTCACATCATTCTGGGTTCATTTGTGTGAAAACAAGGTCCAATCAGGCTGAAACGTTACAGAAAGGTAGAATCTATTGAGTTGTAAGTGATCTGAACGTTTCATGATGATAGCACTTTCCTAAGGGGGTCAAACCATGTCCCAAAGGTCACCGGATCTGGTGTCAATTTAAAGAAGTAGTCCAGTTACACATTTGTGGGCTTATAACTTGGCTTCTGAATGTCCTAGAGAGATCAGGTTTGTTTTAATGTACTCCAATCAACAGCCCCTACAACCACAAAAAGGAATGGAGTCATTAGCACTTATGGTTTGTAAATGGCACCCAGAATTATGTTGCACGGAGCACAATTTCACATCATTCTGGGTCCATTTGTGTGAAAACAAGGTCCAATCAGGCTGAAACGTTACAGGAAGGTAGAATCTATTGAGTTGTAAGTGATCTGAACGTTTCATGATGATAGCCCTTTCCTAAGGGGGTCAAACCATGTCCCAAAGGTCACCGGATCTGGTGTCAATTTAAAGAAGTAGTCCAGTTACACATTTGTGGGCTTATAACTTGGCTTCTGAATGTCCTAGAGATATCAGGTTTGTTTTAGTGTACTCCAATCAACAGCCCCTACAACCACAAAAAGGAATGGAGTCATTAGCACTTATGGTTTGTAAATGGCACCCAGAATTATGTTGCACGAAGCACAATTTCACATCATTCTGGGTCCATTTGTGTGAAAACAAGGTCCAATCAGGCTGAAACGCTACAAGAAGGTAGAATCTATTGAGTTGTAAGTGATCTGAACATTTCAAGATGATCGCACATTCCTATAGGGGGTAAAACCATGTCCCAAAGGTCACCGGGCCTGGTGTCACTTTAAAGAAGTAGTCCAGTTACACCTTTGTGGGCTTATAACTTGGCTTCTGAATGTCCTAGAGAGATCAGGTTTGTTTTAGTGTACTCCAATCAACAGCCCCTACAACCACAAAAAGGAATGGAGTCATTAGCACTTATGGTTTTTAAATGGCACCCAGAATTATGTTGCACGAAGCACAATTTCACATCATTCTGGGTTCATTTGTGTGAAAACAAGGTCCAATCCGGCTGAAACGTTACAGGAAGGTAGAATCTATTGAGTTGTAAGTGATCTGAACGTTTCATGATGATAGCACTTTCCTAAGGGGGTCAAACCATGACCCAAAGGTCACCGGATCTGGTGTCAATTTAAAAGAGTAGTCCAGATACACATTTGTGGGCTTTTAACTTGGCTTCTGAATGTCCTAGAGAGATCAGGTTTGTTTTAATGTACTCCAATCAACAGCCCCTACAACCACAAAAAGGAATGGAGTCATTCGCACTTATGGTTTGTAAATGGCACCCAGAATTATGTTGCACGAAGCACAATTTCACATCATTCTGGGTCCATTTGTGTGAAAACAAGGTCCAATCAGGCTGAAACGCTACAAGAAGGTAGAATCTATTGAGTTGTAAGTGATCTGAACGTTTCAAGATGATCGCACATTCCTATAGGGGGTAAAACCATGTCCCAAAGGTCACCGGGCCTGGTGTCACTTTAAAGAAGTAGTCCAGTTACACCTTTGTGGGCTTATAACTTGGCTTCTGAATGTCCTAGAGAGGTTAGGTTTGTTTTAGTGTACTCCAATCAAAAGCCCCTACAACCACAAAAAGGAATGGAGTCATTAGCACTTATGGTTTGTAAATGGCACCCAGAATTATGTGGCACGAAGCACAATTTCTCATCATTCTGGGTTCATTTGTGTGAAAACAAAGTCCAATCAGGCTGAAACGTTACAGGAAGGTAGAACCTATTGAGTTGTAAGTGATCTGAACGTTTCATGATGATAGCACTTTCCTAAGGGGGTCAAACCATGCCCCAAAGGTCACCGGATCTGGTGTCAATTTAAAGAAGTAGTCCTGTTAACAATTTATGGGCTTATAACTTGGCTTCTGAATGTCCTAGAGAGATCAGGTTTGTTTTAGTGTACTCCAGTCAACAGCCCCTACAACCACAAAAAGGAATGGAGTCATTAGCACATATGGTTTTTAAATGGCACCCAGAATTATGTTGCACGAAGCACAATTTCACATCATTCTGGGTTCATTTGTGTGAAAACAAGGTCCAATCAGGCTGAAACGTTACAGAAAGGTAGAATCTATTGAGTTGTAAGTGATCTGAACGTTTCATGATGATAGCACTTTCCTAAGGGGGTCAAACCATGTCCCAAAGGTCACCGGATCTGGTGTCAATTTAAAGAAGTAGTCCAGTTACACATTTGTGGGCTTATAACTTGGCTTCTGAATGTCCTAGAGATATCAGGTTTGTTTTAGTGTACTCCAATCAACAGCCCCTACAACCACAAAAAGGAATGGAGTCATTAGCACTTATGGTTTGTAAATGGCACCCAGAATTATGTTGCACGAAGCACAATTTCACATCATTCTGGGTCCATTTGTGTGAAAACAAGGTCCAATCAGGCTGAAACGCTACAAGAAGGTAGAATCTATTGAGTTGTAAGTGATCTGAACATTTCAAGATGATCGCACATTCCTATAGGGGGTAAAACCATGTCCCAAAGGTCACCGGGCCTGGTGTCACTTTAAAGAAGTAGTCCAGTTACACCTTTGTGGGCTTATAACTTGGCTTCTGAATGTCCTAGAGAGATCAGGTTTGTTTTAGTGTACTCCAATCAACAGCCCCTACAACCACAAAAAGGAATGGAGTCATTAGCACTTATGGTTTTTAAATGGCACCCAGAATTATGTTGCACGAAGCACAATTTCACATCATTCTGGGTTCATTTGTGTGAAAACAAGGTCCAATCAGGCTGAAACGTTACAGGAAGGTAGAATCTATTGAGTTGTAAGTGATATGAACGTTTCATGATGATAGCACTTTCCTAAGGGGGTCAAACCAAGTCCAAAAGGTCACCGGATCTGGTGTCAATTTAAAGAAGTAGTCCAGTTACACATTTCTGGGCTTATAACTTGGCTTCTGAATGTCCTAGAGAGATCAGGTTTGTTTTAATGTACTCCAATCAACAGCCCCTACAACCTCAAAAAGGAATGGAGTCATTAGCACTTATGGTTTGTAAATGGCACCCAGAATTATGTTGCACGAAGCACAATTTCACATAATTCTGGGTCCATTTGTGTGAAAACAAGGTCCAATCAGGCTGAAACGTTACAGGAATTCAGAATCTATTGAGTTGTAAGTGATCTGAATGTTTCATGATGATAGCACTTTCCTAAGGGGGTCAAACCATGTCCCAAAAGTCACCGGATCTGGTGTCAATTTAAAGAAGTAGTCCAGTTACACATTTGTGGGCTTATAACTTGGCTTCTGAATGTCCTAGAGAGATCAGGTTTGTTTTAATGTACGCCAATCAACAGCCCCTATAACCACAAAAAGGAATGGAGTCATTAGCACTTATGGTTTGTAAATGGCACCCAGAATTATGTTGCACGAAGCACAATTTCACTTCATTCTGGGTCCATTTGTGTGAAAACAAGGTCCAATCAGGCTGAAACGTTACAGGAAGGTAGAATCTATTGAGTTGTAAGTGATCTGAACGTTTCATGATGATAACACTTTCCTAAGGGGGTCAAACCATGTCCCAAAGGTCACCGGATCTGGTGTCAATTTAAAGAAGTAGTCCAGTTACACATTTGTGGGCTTATAACTTGGCTTCTGAATGTCCTAGAGAGATCAGGTTTGTTTTAGTGTACTCCAATCAACAGCCCCTACAACCACAAAAAGGAATGGAGTCATTAGCACTTATGGTTTTTAAATGGCACCCAGAATTATGTTGCACGAAGCACAATTTCACATCATTCTGGGTTCATTTGTGTGAAAACAAGGTCCAATCCGGCTGAAACGTTACAGGAAGGTAGAATCTATTGAGTTGTAAGTGATCTGAACGTTTCATGATGATAGCACTTTCCTAAGGGGGTCAAACCATGACCCAAAGGTCACCGGATCTGGTGTCAATTTAAAAGAGTAGTCCAGATACACATTTGTGGGCTTTTAACTTGGCTTCTGAATGTCCTAGAGAGATCAGGTTTGTTTTAATGTACTCCAATCAACAGCCCCTACAACCACAAAAAGGAATGGAGTCATTCGCACTTATGGTTTGTAAATGGCACCCAGAATTATGTTGCACGAAGCACAATTTCACATCATTCTGGGTCCATTTGTGTGAAAACAAGGTCCAATCAGGCTGAAACGCTACAAGAAGGTAGAATCTATTGAGTTGTAAGTGATCTGAACGTTTCAAGATGATCGCACATTCCTATAGGGGGTAAAACCATGTCCCAAAGGTCACCGGGCCTGGTGTCACTTTAAAGAAGTAGTCCAGTTACACCTTTGTGGGCTTATAACTTGGCTTCTGAATGTCCTAGAGAGGTTAGGTTTGTTTTAGTGTACTCCAATCAAAAGCCGCTACAACCACAAAAAGGAATGGAGTCATTAGCACTTATGGTTTGTAAATGGCACCCAGAATTATGTGGCACGAAGCACAATTTCACATCATTCTGGGTTCATTTGTGTGAAAACAAAGTCCAATCAGGCTGAAACGTTACAGGAAGGTAGAACCTATTGAGTTGTAAGTGATCTGAACGTTTCATGATGATAGCACTTTCCTAAGGGGGTCAAACCATGCCCCAAAGGTCACCGGATCTGGTGTCAATTTAAAGAAGTAGTCCTGTTAACAATTTGTGGGCTTATAACTTGGCTTCTGAATGTCCTAGAGAGATCAGGTTTGTTTTAGTGTACTCCAATCAACAGCCCCTACAACCACAAAAAGGAATGGAGTCATTAGCACTTATGGTTTTTAAATGGCACCCAGAATTATGTTGCACGAAGCACAATTTCACATCATTCTGGATTCATTTGTGTGAAAACAAGGTCCAATCCGGCTGAAACTTTACAGGAAGGTAGAATCTATTGAGTTGTAAGTGATCTGAACGTTTCATGATGATAGCACTTTCCTAAGGGGGTCAAACCATGTCCCAAAGGTCACCGGATCTGGTGTCAATTTAAAGAAGTAGTCCAGTTACACATTTGTGGGCTTATAACTTGGCTTCTGAATGTCCTAGCGAGATCAGGTTTGTTTTAGTGTACTCCAATCAACAGCCCCTACAACCACAAAAAGGAATGGAGTCATTAGCACTTATGGTTTTTAAATGGCACCCAGAATTATGTTGCACGAAGCACAATTTCACATCATTCTGGGTTCATTTGTGTGAAAACAAGGTCCAATCCGGCTGAAACGTTACAGGAAGGTAGAATCTATTGAGTTGTAAGTGATCTGAACGTTTCATGATGATAGCACTTTCCTAAGGGGGTCAAACCATGTCCCAAAGGTCACCGGATCTGGTGTCAATTTAAAAGAGTAGTCCAGATACACATTTGTGGGCTTTTAACTTGGCTTCTGAATGTCCTAGAGAGATCAGGTTTGTTTTAATGTACTCCAATCAACAGCCCCTACAACCACAAAAAGGAATGGAGTCATTCGCACTTATGGTTTGTAAATGGCACCCAGAATTATGTTGCACGAAGCACAATTTCACATCATTCTGGGTCCATTTGTGTGAAAACAAGGTCCAATCAGGCTGAAACGCTACAAGAAGGTAGAATCTATTGAGTTGTAAGTGATCTGAACGTTTCAAGATGATCGCACATTCCTATAGGGGGTAAAACCATGTCCCAAAGGTCACCGGGCCTGGTGTCACTTTAAAGAAGTAGTCCAGTTACACCTTTGTGGGCTTATAACTTGGCTTCTGAATGTCCTAGAGAGGTTAGGTTTGTTTTAGTGTACTCCAATCAAAAGCCCCTACAACCACAAAAAGGAATGGAGTCATTAGCACTTATGGTTTGTAAATGGCACCCAGAATTATGTGGCACGAAGCACAATTTCACATCATTCTGGGTTCATTTGTGTGAAAACAAAGTCCAATCAGGCTGAAACGTTACAGGAAGGTAGAACCTATTGAGTTGTAAGTGATCTGAACGTTTCATGATGATAGCACTTTCCTAAGGGGGTCAAACAATGCCCCAAAGGTCACCGGATCTGGTGTCAATTTAAAGAAGTAGTCCTGTTAACAATTTGTGGGCTTATAACTTGGCTTCTGAATGTCCTAGAGAGATCAGGTTTGTTTTAGTGTACTCCAATCAACAGCCCCTACAACCACAAAAAGGAATGGAGTCATTAGCACTTATGGTTTTTAAATGGCACCCAGAATTATGTTGCACGAAGCACAATTTCACATCATTCTGGATTCATTTGTGTGAAAACAAGGTCCAATCCGGCTGAAACTTTACAGGAAGGTAGAATCTATTGAGTTGTAAGTGATCTGAACGTTTCATGATGATAGCACTTTCCTAAGGGGGTCAAACCATGTCCCAAAGGTCACCGGATCTGGTGTCAATTTAAAGAAGTAGTCCAGTTACACATTTGTGGGCTTATAACTTGGCTTCTGAATGTCCTAGCGAGATCAGGTTTGTTTTAGTGTACTCCAATCAACAGCCCCTACAACCACAAAAAGGAATGGAGTCATTAGCACTTATGGTTTTTAAATGGCACCCAGAATTATGTTGCACGAAGCACAATTTCACATCATTCTGGGTTCATTTGTGTGAAAACAAGGTCCAATCCGGCTGAAACGTTACAGGAAGGTAGAATCTATTGAGTTGTAAGTGATCTGAACGTTTCATGATGATAGCACTTTCCTAAGGGGGTCAAACCATGTCCCAAAGGTCACCGGATCTGGTGTCAATTTAAAGAAGTAGTCCATTTACACATTTGTGGGCTTATAACTTGGCTTCTGAATGTCCTAGAGAGATCAGGTTTGTTTTAATGTACTCCAATCAACAGCCCCTACAACCACAAAAAGGAATGGAGTCATTAGCACTTATGGTTTGTAAATGGCACTCAGAATTATGTTGCACGAAGCACAATTTCACATCATTCTGGGTCCATTTGTGTGAAAACAAGGTCCAATCAGGCTGAAACGCTACAAGAAGGTAGAATCTATTGAGTTGTAAGTGATCTGAACGTTTCATGATGATAGCACATTCCTAAGGGGGTCAAACCATGCCCCAAAGGTCACCGGATCTGGTGTCAATTTAAAGAAGTAGTCCAGTTACACATTTGTGGGCTTATAACTTGGCTTCTGAATGTCCTAGAGAGATCAGGTTTGTTTTAGTGTACTCCAATCAACAGCCCCTACAACCACAAAAAGGAATGGAGTCATTAGCACTTATGGTTTTTAAATGGCACCCAGAATTATGTTGCACGAAGCACAATTTCACATCATTCTGGATTCATTTGTGTGAAAACAAGGTCCAATCCGGCTGAAACGTTACAGGAAGGTAGAATCTATTGAGTTGTAAGTGAGCTGAACATTTCATGATGATAGCACTTTCCTAAGGGGGTCAAACCATGTCCCAAAGGTCACCGGATCTGGTGTCAATTTAAAGAAGTAGTCCAGTTACACATTTGTGGGCTTATAACTTGGCTTCTGAATGTCCTAGAGAGATCAGGTTTGTTTTAGTGTACTCCAATCAACAGCCCCTACAACCACAAAAAGGAATGGAGTCATTAGCACTTATGGTTTTTAAATGGCACCCAGAATTATGTTGCACGAAGCACAATTTCACATCATTCTGGATTCATTTGTGTGAAAACAAGGTCCAATCCGGCTGAAACGTTACAGGAAGGTAGAATCTATTGAGTTGTAAGTGATCTGAACATTTCATGATGATAGCACTTTCCTAAGGGGGTCAAACCATGTCCCAAAGGTCACCGGATCTGGTGTCAATTTAAAGAAGTAGTCCAGTTACACATTTGTGGGCTTATAACTTGGCTTCTGAATGTCCTAGAGAGATCAGGTTTGTTTTAGTGTACTCCAATCAACAGCCCCTACAACCACAAAAAGGAATGGAGTCATTAGCACTTATGGTTTTTAAATGGCACCCAGAATTATGTTGCACGAAGCACAATTTCACATCATTCTGGGTTCATTTGTGTGAAAACAAGGTCCAATCCGGCTGAAACGTTACAGGAAGGTAGAATCTATTGAGTTGTAAGTGATCTGAACGTTTCATGATGATAGCACTTTCCTAAGGGGGTCAAACCATGACCCAAAGGTCACCGGATCTGGTGTCAATTTAAAAGAGTAGTCCAGATACACATTTGTGGGCTTTTAACTTGGCTTCTGAATGTCCTAGAGAGATCAGGTTTGTTTTAATGTACTCCAATCAACAGCCCCTACAACCACAAAAAGGAATGGAGTCATTCGCACTTATGGTTTGTAAATGGCACCCAGAATTATGTTGCACGAAGCACAATTTCACATCATTCTGGGTCCATTTGTGTGAAAACAAGGTCCAATCAGGCTGAAACGCTACAAGAAGGTAGAATCTATTGAGTTGTAAGTGATCTGAACGTTTCAAGATGATCGCACATTCCTATAGGGGGTAAAACCATGTCCCAAAGGTCACCGGGCCTGGTGTCACTTTAAAGAAGTAGTCCAGTTACACCTTTGTGGGCTTATAACTTGGCTTCTGAATGTCCTAGAGAGGTTAGGTTTGTTTTAGTGTACTCCAATCAAAAGCCCCTACAACCACAAAAAGGAATGGAGTCATTAGCACTTATGGTTTGTAAATGGCACCCAGAATTATGTGGCACGAAGCACAATTTCTCATCATTCTGGGTTCATTTGTGTGAAAACAAAGTCCAATCAGGCTGAAACGTTACAGGAAGGTAGAACCTATTGAGTTGTAAGTGATCTGAACGTTTCATGATGATAGCACTTTCCTAAGGGGGTCAAACCATGCCCCAAAGGTCACCGGATCTGGTGTCAATTTAAAGAAGTAGTCCTGTTAACAATTTATGGGCTTATAACTTGGCTTCTGAATGTCCTAGAGAGATCAGGTTTGTTTTAGTGTACTCCAGTCAACAGCCCCTACAACCACAAAAAGGAATGGAGTCATTAGCACATATGGTTTTTAAATGGCACCCAGAATTATGTTGCACGAAGCACAATTTCACATCATTCTGGGTTCATTTGTGTGAAAACAAGGTCCAATCAGGCTGAAACGTTACAGAAAGGTAGAATCTATTGAGTTGTAAGTGATCTGAACGTTTCATGATGATAGCACTTTCCTAAGGGGGTCAAACCATGTCCCAAAGGTCACCGGATCTGGTGTCAATTTAAAGAAGTAGTCCAGTTACACATTTGTGGGCTTATAACTTGGCTTCTGAATGTCCTAGAGAGATCAGGTTTGTTTTAATGTACTCCAATCAACAGCCCCTACAACCACAAAAAGGAATGGAGTCATTAGCACTTATGGTTTGTAAATGGCACCCAGAATTATGTTGCACGGAGCACAATTTCACATCATTCTGGGTCCATTTGTGTGAAAACAAGGTCCAATCAGGCTGAAACGTTACAGGAAGGTAGAATCTATTGAGTTGTAAGTGATCTGAACGTTTCATGATGATAGCCCTTTCCTAAGGGGGTCAAACCATGTCCCAAAGGTCACCGGATCTGGTGTCAATTTAAAGAAGTAGTCCAGTTACACATTTGTGGGCTTATAACTTGGCTTCTGAATGTCCTAGAGATATCAGGTTTGTTTTAGTGTACTCCAATCAACAGCCCCTACAACCACAAAAAGGAATGGAGTCATTAGCACTTATGGTTTGTAAATGGCACCCAGAATTATGTTGCACGAAGCACAATTTCACATCATTCTGGGTCCATTTGTGTGAAAACAAGGTCCAATCAGGCTGAAACGCTACAAGAAGGTAGAATCTATTGAGTTGTAAGTGATCTGAACATTTCAAGATGATCGCACATTCCTATACGGGGTAAAACCATGTCCCAAAGGTCACCGGGCCTGGTGTCACTTTAAAGAAGTAGTCCAGTTACACCTTTGTGGGCTTATAACTTGGCTTCTGAATGTCCTAGAGAGATCAGGTTTGTTTTAGTGTACTCCAATCAACAGCCCCTACAACCACAAAAAGGAATGGAGTCATTAGCACTTATGGTTTTTAAATGGCACCCAGAATTATGTTGCACGAAGCACAATTTCACATCATTCTGGGTTCATTTGTGTGAAAACAAGGTCCAATCAGGCTGAAACGTTACAGGAAGGTAGAATCTATTGAGTTGTAAGTGATATGAACGTTTCATGATGATAGCACTTTCCTAAGGGGGTCAAACCAAGTCCAAAAGGTCACCGGATCTGGTGTCAATTTAAAGAAGTAGTCCAGTTACACATTTCTGGGCTTATAACTTGGCTTCTGAATGTCCTAGAGAGATCAGGTTTGTTTTAATGTACTCCAATCAACAGCCCCTACAACCTCAAAAAGGAATGGAGTCATTAGCACTTATGGTTTGTAAATGGCACCCAGAATTATGTTGCACGAAGCACAATTTCACATAATTCTGGGTCCATTTGTGTGAAAACAAGGTCCAATCAGGCTGAAACGTTACAGGAATTCAGAATCTATTGAGTTGTAAGTGATCTGAATGTTTCATGATGATAGCACTTTCCTAAGGGGGTCAAACCATGTCCCAAAAGTCACCGGATCTGGTGTCAATTTAAAGAAGTAGTCCAGTTACACATTTGTGGGCTTATAACTTGGCTTCTGAATGTCCTAGAGAGATCAGGTTTGTTTTAATGTACGCCAATCAACAGCCCCTATAACCACAAAAAGGAATGGAGTCATTAGCACTTATGGTTTGTAAATGGCACCCAGAATTATGTTGCACGAAGCACAATTTCACTTCATTCTGGGTCCATTTGTGTGAAAACAAGGTCCAATCAGGCTGAAACGTTACAGGAAGGTAGAATCTATTGAGTTGTAAGTGATCTGAACGTTTCATGATGATAACACTTTCCTAAGGGGGTCAAACCATGTCCCAAAGGTCACCGGATCTGGTGTCAATTTAAAGAAGTAGTCCAGTTACACATTTGTGGGCTTATAACTTGGCTTCTGAATGTCCTAGAGGGATCAGGTTTGTTTTAATGTACTCCAATCAACAGCCCCTACAATCACAAAAAGGAATGGACTCATTAGCACTTATGGTTTGTAAATGGCACCCAGAATTATGTTGCACGAAGTACAATTTCACTTCATTCTGGGTCCATTTGTGTGAAAACAAGATCTAATCAGGCTAAAACGTTACAGGAAGGTAGAATCTATTTAGTTGTAAGTGATCTGAACGTTTCATGATGATAGCACTTTCCTAAGGGGGTCAAACCATGTCCCAAAGGTCACCGGATCTGGTGTCAATTTAAAGAAGTAGTCCAGTTACACATTTGTGGGCTTATAACTTGGCTTCTGAATGTCCTAGAGAGATCAGGTTTGTTTTAATTTACTCCAATCAACAGCCCCTACAACCACAAAAAGGAATGGAGACATTAGCACTTATGGTTTGTAAATGGCACCCAGAATTATGTTGCACGAAGCACAATTTCACATCATTCTGGGTCCATTTGTGTGAAAACAAGGTCCAATCAGGCTGAAACTCTACAAGAAGGTATAATCTATTGAGTTGTAAGTGATCTGAACGTTTCAAGATGATCGCACATTCCTATAGGGGGTAAAACCATGTCCCAAAGGTCACCGGGCCTGGTGTCACTTTAAAGAAGTAGTCCAGTTACACATTTGTGGGCTTATAACTTGGCTTCTGAATGTCCTAGAGAGATCAGGTTTGTTTTAATGTACTCCAATCAACAGCCCCTACAACCACAAAAAGGAATGGAGTCATTAGCACTTATGGTTTGTAAATGGCACCCATAATTATGTTGCACGAAGCACAATTTCACTTCATTCTGGTTCCATTTGTGTGAAAACAAGGTCCAATCAGGCTAAAACGTTACAGGAAGGTAGAATCTATTGAGTTGTAAGTGATCTCAACGTTTCATGATGATAGCACTTTCCTAAGGGGGTCAAACCATGTCCCAAAGGTCACCGGATCTGGTGTCAATTTAAAGAAGTTGTCCAGTTACACATTTGTGGGCTTATAACTTGGCTTCTGAATGTCCTAGAGAGATCAGGTTTGTTTTAATGTACTCCAATCAACAGCCCCTACAACCACAAAAAGGAATGGAGACATTAGCACTTATGGTTTGTAAATGGCACCCAGAATTATGTTGCACGAAGCACAATTTCACATGATTCTGGGTCCATTTGTGTGAAAACAAGGTCCAATCAGGCTGAAACTCTACAAGAAGGTAGAAACTATTGAGTTGTAAGTGATCTGAACGTTTCAAGATGATCGCACATTCCTATAGGGGGTAAAACCTTGTCCCAAAGGTCACCGGGCCTGGTGTCACTTTAAAGGAGTAGTCCAGTTACACATTTGTGGGCTTATAACTTGGCTTCTGAATGTCCTAGAGAGATCAGGTTTGTTTTAGTGTACTCCAATCAACAGCCCCTACAACAACAAAAAGGAATGGAGTCATTAGCACTTATGGTTTTTAAATGGCACCCAGAATTATGTTGCACGAAGCACAATTTCACATCATTCTGGGTTCATTTGTGTGAAAACAAGGTCCAATCAGGCTGAAACGTTACAGGAAGGTAGAATCTATTGAGTTGTAAGTGATCTGAACGTTTCATGATGATAGCACTTTCCTAAGGGGGTCAAACCATGTCCCAAAGGTCACCGGATTTGGTGTCAATTCAAAGAAGTAGTCCAGTTACACATTAGTGGGCTTATAACTTGGCTTCTGAATGTCCTAGAGAGATGAGGTTTGTTTTAATGTACTCCAATCAACAACCCCTACAACCTCAAAAAGGAATGGAGTCATTAGCACTTATGGTTTGTAAATGGCACCCAGAATTATGTTGTACGAAGCACAATTTCACATCATTCTGGGTCCATTTGTGTGAAAACAAAGTCCAATCAGGCTGAAACGTTACAGGAAGGTAGAATCTATTGAGTTGTAAGTGATCTGAACGTTTCATGATGATAGCACTTTCCTAAGGGGGTCAAACCATGTCCCAAAGGTCACCGGATCTGGTGTCAATTTAAAGAAGTAGTCCAGTTACACATTTGTGGGCTTATAACTTGGCTTCTGAATGTCCTAGAGAGATCAGGTTTGTTTTAATGTACACCAATCAACAGCCCCTACAACCACAAAAAGGAATGGAGTCATTAGCATTTATGGTTTGTAAAGGGCACCCAGAATTATGTTGCACAAAGCACAATTTCACTTCATTCTGGGTCCATTTGTGTGAAAACAAGGTCCAATCAGGCTGAAACGTTACAGGAAGGTAGAATCTATTGAGTTGTAAGTGATCTGAACGTTTCATGATGATAGCACTTTCCTAAAGGGGTCAAACCATGTCCCAAAGGTCACCGGATATGGTGTCAATTTAAAGAAGTAGTTCAGTTACACATTTGTGGGCTTATAACTTGGCTTCTGAATGTCCTAGAGAGATCAGGTTTGTTTTAATGTACTCCAATCAACAGCCCCTACAACCACAAAAAGGAATGGAGTCATTAGCACTTATGGTTTGTAAATGGCACCGAGAATTATGTTGCACGAAGCACAATTTCACTTCATTCTGTGTCCATTTGTGTGAAAACAAGGTCCAATCAGGCTAAAACGTTACAGGAAGGTAGAATCTATTGAGTTGTAAGTGATCTGAACGTTTCATGATGATAGCACTTTCCTAAGGGGGTCAAACCATGTCCCAAAGGTCACCGGATCTGGTGTCAATTTAAAGAAGTAGTCCAGTTACACATTTGTGGGCTTATAACTTGGTTTCTGAATGTCCTAGAGAGATCAGGTTTGTTTTAATGTACTCCAATCAACAGCCCCTACAACCACAAAAAGGAATGGAGACATTAGCACTTATGGTTTGTAAATGGCACCCAGAATTATGTTGCACGAAGCACAATTTCACATCATTCTGGGTCAATTTGTGTGAAAACAAGGTCCAATCAGGCTGAAACTCTACAAGAAGGTAGAATCTATTGAGTTGTAAGTGATCTGAACATTTCAAGATGATCGCACATTCCTATAGGGAATAAAACCATGTCCCAAAGGTCACCGGGCCTGGTGTCACTTTAAAGAAGTAGTCCAGTTACACATTTGTGGGCTTATAACTTAGCTTCTAAATGTCCTAGAGAGATCAGGTTTGTTTTAATGTACTCCAATCAACAGCCCCTACAACCACAAAAAGGAATGGAGTCATTAGCACTTATGGTTTGTAAATGGCACCCAGAATTATGTTGCACGAAGCACAATTTCACTTCATTCTGGGTCCATTTGTGTGAAAACAAGGTCCAATCAGGCTAAAACGTTACAGGAAGGTAGAATCTATTGAGTTGTAAGTGATCTGAACGTTTCATGATGATAGCACTTTCCTAAGGGGGTCAAACCATGTCCCAAAGGTCACCGGATCTGGTGTCAATTTAAAGAAGTAGTCCAGTTACACATTTGTGGGCTTATAACTTGGCTTCTGAATGTCCTAGAGAGATCAGGTTTGTTTTAGTGTACTCCAATCAACAGCCCCTACAACCACAAAAAGGAATGGAGTCATTAGCACTTATGGTTTTTAAATGGCACCCAGAATTATGTTGCACGAAGCACAATTTCACATCATTCTGGGTTCATTTGTGTGAAAACAAGGTCCAATCAGGCTGAAACGTTACAGGAAGGTAGAATCTATTGAGTTGTAAGTGATCTGAACGTTTCATGATGATAGCACTTTCCTAAGGGGGTCAAACCATGTCCCAAATGTCACCGGATCTGGTGTCAATTTAAAGAAGTAGTCCAGTTACACATTTGTGGGCTTATAACTTGGCTTCTGAATGTCCTAGAGAGATCAGGTTTGTTTTAATGTACGCCAATCAACAGCCCCTACAACCACAAAAAGGAATGGAGTCATTAGCACGTATGGTTTTTAAATGGCACCCAGAATTATGTTGCACGAAGCACAATTTCACTTCATTCTGGGTCCATTTGTGTGAAAACAAGGTCCAATCAGGCTGAAACGCTACAAGAAGGTAGAATCTATTGAGTTGTAAGTGATCTGAACGTTTCAAGATGATCGCACATTCCTATAGGGGGTAAAACCATGTCCCAAAGGTCACCAGGCCTGGTGTCACTTTAAAGAAGTAGTCCAGTTACACATTTGTGGGCTTATAATTTGGCTTCTGAATGTCCTAGAGAGATCAGGTTTGTTTTAATGTACTCCAATCAACAGCCCCTACAACCACAAAAAGGAATGGAGTCATTAGCACGTATGGTTTGTAAATGGCACCCAGAATTATGTTGCACGAAGCACAATTTCACTTCATTCAAGGTCCATTTGTGTGAAAACAAGGTCCAATCAGGCTGAAACGTTACAGGAAGGTAGAATCTATTGAGTTGTAAGTGATCTGAACGTTTCATGATGATAGCACTTTCCTAAGGGGGTCAAACCATGTCCCAAAGGTCACCGGCTCTGGTGTCAATTTAAAGAAGTAGTCCAGTTACACATTTGTGGGCTTATAACTTGGCTTCTGAATGTCCTAGAGAGATCAGGTTTGTTTTAATGTACTCCAATCAACAGCCCCTACAACCACAAAAAGGAATGGAGTCATTAGCACTTATGGTTTGTAAATGGCACCCAGAATTATGTTGCACAAAGCACAATTTCACATCATTCTGGGTCCATTTGTGTGAAAACAAGGTCCAATCAGGCTCAAACGCTACAAGAAGGTAGAATCTATTGAGTTGTAAGTGATCTGAACTTTCAAGATGATCGCACATTCCTAAGGGGGTCAAACCATGTCCCAAAGGTCACCGGGTCACACACATGTATCATTATGTATCGTTTCCATTAAGTACTAATTTAAATAAAGTCCCTCTGTCCTCAGTGCTAGGTTGTGGGTTTAATACACATTATTATGGTCAACCTGTTGAATAGTATAATAACAATATTCCTGTAAAAGTCATTTAGTAATGAACAACCTCAGTTCTGTGAAAGAACATCATGTCTCTGATGTGTACACTGCAGGCCTGACCGGGGTTTGCACGCAAGGGCCTGTGTGTGTGTGTGTGTGTGTGTGTGTGTGTGTGTGTGTGTGTGTGTGTGTGTGTGTGTGTGTGTGTGTGTGTGTGTGTGTGTGTGTGTGTGTGTGTGTGAAACAAATAAAGATAAATATAGCTAGTGCGGCCACGAGCGTTCGTGCAGGGTAGAGGCTGCGCGAAAACGCCTCTAAAACAAGCGCGTGCCCACGCCCGATCCGTGGAAGCACGTAGAACTAGCAAACGTACTAGCAGAAATCAACGATCGCACACGGGTCATTGAGTGTGTACAGGGTTCGTCTGCGTGTGTGGCATTGGGCAATCTAGAGGCAACCGAGTGGCCTGAAGGCGGAACCGGCCAACCCGTCGCCCTCACCATCGTTGCGCTTCGAGATGAACTATTGCTAAAGATGATCGTCCTCGTCAACCACGGCACTACCAGAGTTTCCACGACATGCGCCTTAAAAGCGTTCTCGTTTGGGTCAGCTCCACCAGAATTGAATCGGCAAGTCAGCGGATATTACACAACTCGTAACGAAGACCCTCTCCGCGACCTCGCGGCCAGTGTGCGCAGTGTACAGCAAATGACAAACGATGTTGCGAGCGATATATCGGAAAAACTTTGCACTGACGCGACGGTCGCCACTGCAGGTTGTGTGAGTCACGCGCAAAGTGCCATATCAAATGTGTGCAAGCTAGTGACAAGCAACTTCACCAGATCCGTAGATTCTGCATACGCTCGGATACGAATGAAAGTATAGAGAGATAACTCCGACACGAGTTGCGCGACGGCGCTGGCTGCAGTCGCTACAACACTGGATTTATTAATCAACGTAATTGTGATAACTTGTCTAATAGCAACTGGAAGATAAGTTGTGTCATATGCCTCTGATGGTTCACAAGGTGCACGGTCCACTCGAAATCCTAATGCTGTATTTGTAGTACATACACTAAGTCTTCTCTGTTGATGTCAGACTAGAGTTTTATTAGAGTTTTACTTTGCAAAAATGGGATTCGAGCAATTGATGTGTATATTTTTAATAGTGCACAATGCTACTATTCCTAGGCTGAATGTATGACATGGCTCTTATGTATCATTATGTATCGTTTCCATTAAGTACTAATTTAAATAAGGTCCCTCTGTCCTCAGTGCTAGGTTGTGGGTTTAATACACATTATTATGATCAACCTGTTGAATAGTATAATAACAATATTCCTGTAAAAGTCATTTAGTAATGAACAACCTCAGTTCTGTGAAAGAACATCATGTCTCTGATGTGTACACTGCAGGCCTGACCGGGGTTTGCACGCAAGGGCCTGTGTGTGTGTGTGTGTGTGTGTGTGTGTGTGTGTGTGTGTGTGTGTGTGTGTGTGTGTGTGAAACAAATAAAGATAAATATAGCTAGTGCGGCCACGAGCGGTCGTGCAGGGTAGAGAATGTGCGAAAACGCCTCTAAAACAAGCGCGTGCCCACGGCCGATCCGTGGAAGCACGTAGAACTAGCAAACGTACTAGCAGAAATCACTGATCGCACACGGGTCATTGAGTGTGTACAGGGTTCATCTGCGTGTGTGGCATTGGGCAATCTAGCGGCAACCGAGTGGCCTGAAGGCGGAACCGGCCAACCCGTCGCCCTCACCATCGTTGCGCTTCGAGATGAACTATTGCTAAAGATGATCGTCCTCGTCAACCACGGCGCTACCAGAGTTACCACGACATGCGCCTTAAAAGCGTTCTCGTTTGGGTCAGCGCCACCAGAATTGAATCGGCAAGTCAGCGGATATTACACAACTCGTAACGAAGACCCTCTCCGCGACCTCGCGGCCAGTGTGCGCAGTGTACAGCAAATGACAAACGATGTTGCGAGCAATTTATCGGAAAAACTTTGCACTGACGTGACGGTCGCCACTGCAGGTTGTGTGAGTCTTGCGCAAAGTGCCATATCAAATGTGCGCAAGCTAGTGACAAGCAACTTCACCAGATCCGTAGATTCTGCATATGCTCGGATATGAATGAAAGTATCGAGAGATAACACCGACACGAGTTGCGCGACGGCGCTGGCTGCAGTTGCTACAACACTGGATTTATTAATCAACGTAATTGTGATAACTTGTCTAATAGCAACTGGAAGATATGTTGCGTCATATGCCTCTGATGGTTCACAAGGTGCACGGTCCACTCGAAATCCTAATGCTGTATTTGTAGTACATACACTAAGTCTTCTCTGTTGATGGCATACTAGAGTTTTATTAGAGTTTTACTTTGCAACAATGGGATTCGAGCAATTAATGTGTATATTTTTAATAGTGCACAATGCTACTATTCCTAGGCTGAATGTATGACATGGCTCTTATGTATCATTATGTATCGTTTCCATTAAGTACTAATTTAAATAAAGTCCCTCTGTCCTCAGTGCTAGGTTGTGGGTTTAATACACATTATTATGATCAACCTGTTGAATAGTATAATAACAATATTCCTGTAAAAGTCATTTAGTAATGAACAACCTCAGTTCTGTGAAAGAACATCATGTCTCTGATGTGTACACTGCAGGCCTGACCGGGGTTTGCACGCAAGGGCCTGTGTGTGTGTGTGTGTGTGTGTGTGTGTGTGTGTGTGTGTGTGTGTGTGTGTGTGTGAGTGTGTGTGTGTGTGTGTGTGTGTGTGTGTGTGTGCGCGCGCGCGCGTGTGTGTGTGTGTGTGTGTGTGTGTGTGTGTGTGTGTGTGTGTGTGTGTGTGTGTGTGTGTGTGTGTGAAACAAATAAAAATAAATATAGCTAGTGCGGCCACGAGCGGTCGTGCAGGGTAGAGGCTGCGCGAAAACGCCTCTAAAACAAGCGCGTGCCCACGCCCGATCCGTGGAAGCACGTAGAACTAGCAAACGTACTAGCAGAAATCAACGATCGCACACGGGTCATTGAGTGTGTACAGGGTTCGTCTGCATGTGTGGCATTGGGCAATCTAGCGGCAACCGAGTGGCCTGAAGGCGGAACCGGCCAACCCGTCGCCCTCACCATCGTTGCGATTCGAGATGAACTATTGCTAAAGATGATCGTCCTCGTCAACCACAGCGCTACCAGAGTTACCACGACATGCGCCTTAAAAGCGTTCTCGTTTGGGTCAGCGCCACCAGAATTGAATCGGCAAGTCAGCGGATATTACACAACTCGTAACGAAGACCCTCTCCGCGACCTCGCGGCCAGTGTGCGCAGTGTACAGCAAATGACAAACGATGTTGCGAGCGATATATCGGAAAAACTTTGCACTGACGCGACGGTCGCCACTGCAGGTTGTGTGAGTCACGCGCAAAGTGCCATATCAAATGTGCGCAAGCTAGTTACAAGCAACTTCACCAGATCCGTAGATTCTGCATACGCTCGGATACGAATGAAAGTATTGAGAGATAACACCGACACGAGTTGCGCGAAGGCGCTGGCTGCAGTCGCTACAACACTGGATTTATTAATCAACGTAATTGTGATAACTTGTCTAATGGCAACTGGAAGATATGTTGCGTCATGAGCCTCTGATGGTTCACAAGGTGCACGGTCCACTCGAAATCCTAATGCTGTATTTGTAGTACATACACTAAGTCTTCTCTGTTGATGTCAGACTAGAGTTTTATTAGAATTTTACTTTGCAACAATGGGATTCGAGCAATTGATGTGTATATTTTTAATAGTGCACAATGCTACTATTCCTAGGCTGAATGTATGACATGGCTCTTATGTATCATTATGTATCGTTTCCATTAAGTACTAATTTAAATAAAGTCCCTCTGTCCTCAGTGCTAGGTTGTGGGTTTAATACACATTATTATGATCAACCTGTTGAATAGTATAATAACAATATTCCTGTAAAAGTCATTTAGTAATGAACAACCTCAGTTCTGTGAAAGTACATCATGTCTCTGATGTGTACACTGCAGGCCTGACCGGGGTTTGCACGCAAGGGCCTGTGTGTGTGTGTGTGTGTGTGTGTGTGTGTGTGTGTGTGTGTGTGTGTGTGTGTGTGTGTGTGTGTGTGTGTGTGTGTGTGTGTGTGAAACAAATAAAGATAAATATAGCTAGTGCGGCCACGAGCGGTCGTGCAGGGTAGAGGCTGCGCGAAAACTCCTCTAAAACAAGCGCGTGCCCACGCCCGATCCGTGGAAGCATGTAGAACTAGCAAACGTACTAGCAGAAATCAACGATCGCACACGGGTCATTGAGTGTGTACAGGGTTTGTCTGCGTGTGTGGCATTGGGCAATCTAGCGGCAACCGAGTGGCCTGAAGGCGGAACCGGCCAACCCGTCGCCCTCACCATCGTTGCGCTTCGAGATGAACTATTGCTGAAGATGATCGTCCTCGTCAACCACGGCGCTACCAGAGTTACCACGACATGCGCCTTAAAAGCGTTCTCGTTTGGGTCAGCGCCACCAGAATTGAATCGGCAAGTCAGCGGATATTACACAACTCGTAACGAAGACCCTCTCCGCGACCTCGCGGCCAGTGTGCGCAGTGTACAGCAAATGACAAACGATGTTGCGAGCGATATATCGGAAAAACTTTGCACTGACGCGACGGTCGCCACTGCAGGTTGTGTGAGTCTCGCGCAAAGTGCCATATCAAACGTGTGCAAGCTAGTGACAAGCAACTTCACCAGATCCGTAGATTCTGCATACGCTCTGATACGAATGAAAGTATCGAGAGATAACACCGACACGAGTTGCGCGACGGCGCTGGCTGCAGTCGCTACAACACTGGAT
Source organism: Nothobranchius furzeri (assembly GCF_043380555.1). NCBI lineage: Eukaryota > Metazoa > Chordata > Actinopteri > Cyprinodontiformes > Nothobranchiidae > Nothobranchius > Nothobranchius furzeri. The sequence continues at coordinate 94,855 of NW_027223087.1, forward strand.
TTATTAATCAACATAATTGTGATCGTAATGGCGTATCGAGTGTGCACCAGAAACTACAACCAGTACTACAGAAGACTGGCATGAGGGTCGCGGTCTAACGTTATGTTGGTGTCTCGCATCGACCGTCGACGGCCGTTTGCCAGCGGCTGAAAACGGCACAGTTGACGAAATGGAAACGCCGACCGTCGATAGTGCACTCTCAAAAGTTCGAACCCCACCATCTCAGGAGACAGACCACAGAGTCATATTAGCGGAGGGTAGATAGAAAATGCGCAAACCGCCGCAACCGCCCATATACATACTATACGAGTTCAACATAGAGTGGAGTAAGAAGTTACTACCGATTGCATTTCCAACGTACAAGCAGCTCGTGTGTGACGCTTTACTTGGGTATCACAGAGGTTGCGATGTCCTGTGTTCCACGAGCGCATGGAAACAAGTGAACGAACTTCTACGGACCGTGCTGTTGGGGTATGAGCGAGCTATAAAATCAATACACACTAGACGCGCGGACTTTGCCGCGTTACTGGACACGCATATCGCCACAACAAAACCGGGTAAAGTGTTCGGGGCATCACCGTGCTCGACTATACACGTCTTGGCCTACCACGAGTACATGAGCCCACAAGATCCTAAGCGAGGTCGAAGCCGTTGTGTCTACCCAACGCAAATTCAGCACAGCCGTGCGCGCTAAGACAAGTCCCTCTAGACTGCTGGAAACTTTGGAAACGTGGAAGGCTGGCGTGTACGCGCTTTCTACACATCTCAACGGTATGATCGCGATACTCTCGGCCGCACAACAACTAATGTTCATGTGTTCGGAAGGTCTGACATGACCGGTTGTCAATCGACGTCGAGCGTGCACTCACACACGGATATCCTGGCGTACAGTAAAACGACGGCGACCTCTACGCTCACGTTGATCGCCGATGTTTCGAAGGGCAATCGAGTGTGTTGGCTGACGAAAGCTATGGTGACCGACGGTCGCGTCGACTACAATGTGCCTCATTGCGACTGGAGAGGCGTATGTGATCCTTTGCAAATCGACAACACCACCGCGGTCGAGTGAAAAATCACGGTCGGCGGCGTGTTGTCCTTACTGTGCCCCATACAATGTGACGGTCCGTGTCATGGACCGGTGTGTTACGACCCGACTAACGAAACGTACCAGGTGATGAAATTGCATCCGCCCATTACAGCGGAGCGAGCGTTTCGCCACACTCCCAAACCAAGGTTAATAGTTGTAGCGCACGCCCTTTCGGACCTCGGTGCACGCGAAACACTGGCGTACACTCACAACATCACGCTCGAGACAGCTCAAGCGTTACGCGAAACAAAGGACGTGTTCAAATCCATAGAGAATATACGGTCTTTAGCGTATGCGTATATAAAGAAGGTCGATGACATTTACAGACCCGGCGGCGTGGGCACCACAGTAGAACAACAAGGTGCTCTCAAGCGCACACAGATACTGGCCGCATTATCACTCGCGATGTCTATCCTGACATGCCCGTTTCTGATTTCTATGTACATTAAATTATGACAAGAGCTACGGTGGTTACGATTACACTCTGACCACGTGCCTTAGTTTCTGCTAGTGACCTATAAATACATTTGCCCACTTGCTCTCACTGCCATTAAAGCGGCTGTACCCACACGTACAACACCCAAGAAAAAAAATGATCTTGCTGTCTGTACTGGGTGTACTCTCAGTAGTCGCAGTTGCTCAGGCCATGGTGGTATGCTCACATAACGCCTCTGAGATACGTCCCATCACACCACCTCCTAGACTACTCGCGAAGGAGTATTCAACACCCCCTTTGTACGAAGACAACCATTATAACGAGCACAGCACAACGCTTGCCGCACGCGAAGACAACATGCAGGAGACAACGCTACCACCTGTCGTGAGAACAACGGATTTGAGTGACAACGATCGCGACTATGACGAGCACATTACAACACCCTCTGTGCACGAAGACCAGGTGCAGGAGACAACGCTACCACCTGTCGTGAGAAACAAGAGTTTGGTTAACAATGATCATCGTCGTGTCCCTTTGTAAACGGGCGCGCCATCGCACACATTGTACATGTGTGTTAACCCAGCTGTATGCGATAGACTTTGTGTGTTGCATGACATCGAGATGTATTGACGTCTGTGTCAATACAGGACTCTCTATAAGCCGGGAGCTGGACGCTAACGACCCGTGCATGCGCCACACAAAAGGTATCGTACATGTGTTAACCCACCTGTATGCGACAGACTTTGTGTGTTGCATGACATCGAGATGTATTGACGTCTGTGTCAATACAGGACTCTCTAAGCTGGGAGCTGGAAACTAACGACCCGTGCATGCGCCACACAAAAGGTAACTCAACTAACTACAAAACGCATATTGTGATGTAGAAAGTTGTCTCGACTGTTTGAATCAGCTGCAGCTGCGGTTTACTCACGAAGTGAATCGCACGCTAGTTAGAAGTACATTCGGAGCACTTAAAAAATACATCGCTCTCATCGAGTTCCGTCTCAGCGTTCACCGGCTGATGGGCAAGAGCGAGATGTTGAGGGTCTGACCTCATGAGGAAATTACTATGCAGTGATTTTCTCCAAAATGACTGTGCTTAAATTGCTTTGAAAAACAAATAATCACATCAGCGCCAAGAAACTTCATTTCCCATGATGCTTTGCACATGGAAGCATTGGGATGATGTCACCGCCTAATACCAGAAACACGATCTGCGGGAGGCGGGAGCTTGGACAGCTTTCCCGCGACTTCAAAGACTATAAATCATGAATGAGACAAAGAAACCTCGTTCTTTTGCCCAGGATCCCTGGCGGTAAGGACACTCTTGTCGAACGCTCCGACTCCCTTGAGCACGCGGAAGCTCTAAGTGCCCAAGATTGAGCCACGCAACCGCTGGAAACCACTCCAACTCCATCGGGACCTGACTGGGAACGAGCGGAGCTCCATCCAGCTCTCAGAGACGCTGTAAGTTGTCAAACTCAGCCCAAAAGAAACTTCGTTCTCTTTGTGTCCAGCCCGTGGAGAAACACTCCCGGAGAACGCCAAAACAGCGGAGAAAGCCATCAAACCGACGGACGACGCCAAACTGCGGAGAAACACGGAGAACCGTCAAATCAAAAGAGGGAGGGACGCCTCGCTCTTCTGGTGATCAGAAACTCATCTCTTTCTCTCATTCTTTCCTTCTCCCGTTTCCTCTATAGTCCAGAATAAGCAATAAACCGCGTCTATTGCTTAAAAGTAGCTTCGTGTTCTCCTCTTTCGTTCCCAAACACGTCCGTCGGGTCATTTTGAAAGAATTAACTGCTTATTGATCATTGTTTGGTATCTTTAAATGTTTTCTGCTTGGCCACGTGGTTAAACTAAAAGATATTATTCGTGATTAATCTTTTGTGTTGTTTCATGATCCTTTGAAATGTTTTGAGTGAATTTGAGGTTAAGTTACTTATGATTCTAAGTGCCTTGGAAGTTAAAGTGCAAGTTGCCACCCACACTTTAGCCAGACAAAGGGGTCAGCCATCTTGCATACAGACTCCATTTTAGAAACACACACACACATACATACATACAAAACACCTTGAACATTATTTTGAATATACATCCTTTTATTATATCACATGGTTATTATTCATTTATGCCACTGTTCATTCATTTGACAAATTGTTAATTAAACGTTATAAAATTCAGATTTTCGTCTCCAGTAGCTTTGTTGTGTCAAAGAGAAGTCTCTGCTCCAAGGATTCTACGAACTTCAAGAAAGACTGATAAGAGTTTTGGATTAAATTTTTCCCGTTTGATGGGAATGGTGCCCCGGAGATATCTAAGAATATCTTAATTAATTAATAAATCAGTAAATATTCTCATATTTACAGAATTTATTGAAGAATCCAAAAGTAAGTTAACGCTTACTAATTGTTCGCTCCTAATAACCCCAACATTAATTGGTGCCCCGTGTGAGGCTTGGATACACAGAGATTTCTATCCGGCACAAACAAACAAATAAATCCAAAGAGCTTGAATTAAAAATAATCAGTTGTTCAGCCTTGAACCAGCAACAGAGTGGTGCTGATTTCGCTGAGCAGGAAGCTGCATCGAACTCTCACCAGTAACTCAGTGCTTCTTTAAAGGTGCAACGTGTAAATTAATTCTGGTTGACTTTTAGGTTAAAATTCAGTTTTTCCTTAAATGTGCAACGTGTAATTAATTCTGGTTAACCTTTTAGGTTAAAATTCAGTTCTTCATTAAAGGTGCAGTATGTAAGTGATTCTGTCTAACCCTTTTAGGCTAAAATTAACTGCTAATTTAGCGACTTTAACTCACAGTGGCTATTGTAACTAACTGAAACCTTCACTCAAAGACTGATAACACCTTGTTTGCTAATATTCTGAAGGAATAACTAGCATATTTAACACTGCAAGTGTTGTAAGACGTTGCTACGGAAACGCACCAGCTTTTGCTAAAATACTGAAAGGAATAGTATTTTAGGCGTTAGTCACGGCATTTCGTGCAATCTTAAAACGCTAAAACCTGTGCGCACAAAGGTTAATGTAGTGTTTTTCTGCTACAAAGCTAGCAGTTGATGCCCAAAAGCTGCAGTTTGAGCTATCTCCAGAAGCTCTACTAGGCTATTTTTGGTTCGGTTGTTAAAATGGAGGGACAGAGTAGTGAACTGACCAACTCCCAGCAACCAGGTGGCGCTGCGGCCCACAAATGTGAACCTGGCCTACTTTCTGGACAAATATTGTCCAAACTGGTCGCGGTTGCTCGAGAACCCGACTACCCTTCCAGGGATTTCACTGAAGAACAGCGTAGCGACGAGCTAGAAGCTGTAATTGATCAAATAGAAAACCCGGATGGTACAAAACTAATCCAGGTTCACTTAGCTAAGTTAGCCTTGATCCTCTATCAGAGAGAACTCCAACATGATCGAGAGATCATGAAGCTCCAGAGCATGCTAGCTGAAAGGCAGCAAAATGGAAGGCAGAAGGATGACGAGGAGGAAGACAGCACCGATTCTGGGGAAGATGGGGAGAAGACCCCGCCCCCTTCTGCTGATGACAACAGACAGTGGGAAGGGGGGGAACATCGTGACTCTGAGGCTGAGCCAGAGTGCTCTCCCACACCGGTACGAAAGCAAGCCGGCAAAGCCAACCAGGGTCCGCCCAGGACGATCGCCAAAGACCAATTGGTTTCCTCCACCCAAGGAAGCGAGGGAACGCCGTCCCGCCGTAAAGGTAGGCTACCTCCTGATACGTCTCCATACGATAATCAACAGTATGTGGTGTGGGACTCTCTGGACGGACGCACGCCGCAGGGGAGAGATGAAGCTTATCTGTCCCAATATTCGGCCCCGTTCCCTACACACACTCTAGGGCATTCAGGACCACCTAGGGGCCGAGGGCAGTTCGCCCTCGAACCCCAGGTTGGACCACCACCCTCATCTTCACGGCCTTCTCAATCAGTGAGAAGTCGACCAGCTGAGCGGCACCTCTATTTAGACCGCTCCCCCAGTCCACAAAGGCTGCAAGGTGCCGATTGGGGTTATGCACCCCAAGCTGCACCTCAACCATCCACCCATCCTAGCTACTCCGGTATTCGGCATGCCGGTAACCAGCTGCATGACCAAGCATCATACGCCAGTCCGTACCCGGACAGAGCGTATTACGCAGATGCCCCAGTTGAAAGACGTAGGCTGCACTACGCAGACGTGCCCCGGGAGGAGGACCTCCCAGGACACCCACGTGACGTGCCAGCAGCCCGCCACAGCATGCCAGGCCCCAATTTGGGTCCCAGGAGTCAACATTGGGAGCCCAGAGCACACCAGCGATATCCAGCGCCCTCTGAGACAGACCGTGGGTCAGAGTCAGAGGATGACGCGCCGTACCGTGAGTCAGGGCTCCGTGTACGTCAAATTGAATCACTAGCTAAAGACATAGAACGCTTTGATCCTAACACCAATGAATCCAACGTTGACGATTATCTCAGGGAGATAGAACGTTGTCTGCTTGATCTTCCAGCACCTTCTTCAAGGGAAAAGCTCAAGCTAATTTGGAAAACCACATCTAGAACGGTGCACGGTTTCATGGAAACTCTACCACCTGACATTCGTGATCGGTACTCCTCGCTCTGCCGAGCGTTGAGAGATGAATACGCCACGTATGCAGACTCTGCGTCAGCTACAATGGGGGCCTTCTCCATCAAACACGGGAGGAACGAACCCCCCAGAGAGTATTATCGCCGACTCAAAAGTGCTTACTTCCAAGGTCGAAACGGCCCTGGGCTCGAGGAAGACCCTGCCTTCAGATCCCTTTTCATTCACAACCTGCACGAGTGTGTTCGCTCCGAAGTCTCAGTGTATTGTCGGATGAAAAAACTGACAACTCAGGAGATTAGGAGGTACGCCCAACAGGCCTGGGAAGCAGGCGGGAAGCCCCAAAAGCCTGACGCACATCACCGCGTTATGCACCTAGCTCCCGACGCCGAGCCGCGTTTGGAGCTCGAAGGCACAGAAGCTCCACCCACTAAGCCAAAATCTGATAAACCTAGACCTGCTAAACCGCAAAAGCAGTCCCAATCTCCTCAACAGGGGAAGGGGGGTGCTGATTAGCCGCCTAGGTCTGGACAATCAGACAGGAAGTGGCCCAACCAAAACCAACGGCAGGCAGGTCGGAACAATGGAAGGTTTAAGGAGCGCCGCCCACAGGTAGGTCCCGAACACAAGTCCGCAGGTGAGTACTTGACCAAAGCCGACCTCCAGGAGATGTTTCAGCAGTTCCTAGCTAAACAGAAGGAACAGCTGAGATCTGCAGATGAGACCCCTGCACCAAAGTCTGCTTCTAAGAAGCCAGACCCAGAGCCAACGTTCGCATGACTAGGCGTGGCTCAACCTCCCAGCGTGGCCAGGACCTACCTGATCAGCTGGGGGAACACTACTGGTAGATCACAGGAGTCTCCTGAAATCTACCCCCCAGAGAAACCTGATACTAAATTTCTGAAGTTCCTTGGTGACTTAACAAACCATGATCATGCTCGCCGTTTGTACTGTAGCACCAACGTAGGTGGATGCATACAGGTTGATGCTCTGCTTGATACCGGCTCAGAAATCACCCTGATGTGCTCCACACTGTTCCATCGCGTGTCTGACACCATGCGGTCGCTCGGGAAACCAGTCCAGGTAGAACCCTGTGACCTGAAAATCACCAGCTAGACCCAGACCCGGGAGTGTATCACTCACCGGGCGTGGCTGGATATCACCTTCCAAGACATGACTCTGGTTCACCCGTTTTATGTCTGCCAGCTAGACACTGAACCACTTCTCATTGGTCAGGACCTGCTTGAACGTCTAGCTCCCCTCATCGACTGCCAGAAGGGTCAACTGTGGGCCCAGGTGGACACACCTAAGCCCTGGAACCCAGATAGCAGCCGACCATCCTCCATTCTTGAAGTCAACATAAGTGAGCAGCAAAACCCTTGTTCCAAGGTCATGGCCCTCCCTACGACTCCCACAGACGATGTCCGCCTGCAAAGGCACGAAACCACTCCTGGAACTCCTCTCCACACACAATCATCTTTTCTCTGCTCGCTGAAGAACGTCAGCCTGCAGCCATATGCACCACACATAGTTGGTGGTCTTACCATCAACTGCACCCACATCTCAGATGCTCGCCTTGCTCTTTGGTCAGAAAAGTCAGCAAACAGCCAGCAGACGTTTGAACACCTGCGTCAGAAGGACCCCCTTTTGGTCAGTGTGACACGTAGCCATCGGCTCTTGTCACCTACTTGGCCGCAGAGGCTCCTGAAAGCGCCAGAGGTCTGCTCTCTGACTATCCAGCTTGGAGCAAGACAGCTCACACATACATTCAGCATCATACCACAGCTTGATCCACCTGCACTCATTGGAGCAGATCTGCTGGTTCGACTCGGTGCCCAGCTGGACACTTGCAATCAAGTCCTTTGGGCCCGTGCCACACCATCCTCTGAGCTTCGCTCAGAAGGCCCTGAACACTTGCTGTCCGGACAGACCATTCCACAGGCCTGCCGTGTAGTGGTTGAGGCCAGCACGGTTCTGCCCCCACTGGTCAAAGGAGTGCCTGTTCGTCTGACTCTGATGAAGCATCACAGGCCTGCCGTGTAGTGGTTGAGGCCAGCACGGTTCTGCCCCCACTGGTCAAAGGAGTGCCTGTTCGTCTGACTCTGATGAAGCATCAGAAGCTGCCAGGCACACAGGCCTTCTTCCAGCCATCACCACACTTCTTGGAGCTCAACTTAGCCGTCTGTGGCACGCCACTCTTGGAGCTGAACAATCGTTCTGCTTACGTGTTGGTCGAAAATCCGACCCGGAGTCCTATCCACATGCCGGCAGGAAAGCCCTTGGGCATGCTGATAGATAGCTCATTCCATGACTTCGAACTTTCAGTCCCCGTGATCGGACAACTTCCGTTGTTCTTGAACGACAGACAGGTTGGTGTAGACACATTCAGTACTTTCCCCTCACAAATGATTACCATCAAGCGGCATGAAGCCCTTCCTGAGGAACCCATTTGCAGTGCAACCTTAGATACTGACGGAGGTCAGTATCTAACGGTTTTTGCAATAAATACTCAACCCTCTGAGTCACCGGTTGAAACCCGGAACACCAGAGACCCTCCTCCTCTGAACCTTATGACGGCTTTGAAGCCGAAGTCAGCCAGCAGCTTGACAAAGCGGATGCGCTGGAATCAGAGGAGCAGAGAGCAGCGCTTAAGAGCCTGTTCTATGAGTTTCAGTCCATCTTATCCAGGGACTCCCTGGACTGTGGACTCACAAACCTGCACACGGTTCGCATTCCAACGAACCCAAATGCCCCTCCTACTTTTGTACGTCTGTACAAGATTCCCCTCGCTGCGTATGAGTCGATCAGGGAGATCCTCGATCAGCTGAAGGAGAAAAACATCATCAGAGAGTGTAACTCCACTTACAACTCTCCCATCTGGCCGGTTCTGAAACCGACTGGGAAATGGCGTCTCACCATAGACTATCGTGCACTGAACAAACAAGTACCTCTCTCCAGGTGGCCTATGATCCATTTAGATCAGGAGCTAGCCAGAGTCAGAGATGCTCGTTTCTTCTCTACGGTTGACGTAGCCAACGGCTTCTGGGCCATGAAGGTTGAGCCGGCGGACCAGAATAAACTGGCTTTCTCCTTTGAAAATTGCCAATATACTTGGAACCGCTGCCCCTTTGGCTACTCTAACTCACCTGCCGAGTTCAACATCTTCCTCCACAAAGCCATGTCAGATGCTGCTTCCAGAGGGAACCTCATATATGTCGATGACATCTTGATGAGGAGTCGAACCTTCGAGGAGCACCTGGCCGAACTCCGTCACGTGCTGCAACAGCTTGCTGACGCCGGAGCTAAATTGGCGATTCTCAAGGGACAGTGGTGTCGAACCAAAGTGGAGTATGTTGGACTGCTGGTGGGCCCTAATGGAGTCGAGCCCCAAGCGGGACGCATTAGAGCCATTCAGGACATCAAAGCCCCAGCTAATCTGACCGAACTCAGGAGCTTCCTTGGAGTCTGCAACTACTCCAGGCAGTTCATTGAGGAGTACGCTGAAATAGCGAGGCCCCTCACTGAGCTGCTTCGGAACGACACACCTTTCGTGTGGGACAGACCCCAAGAACTCTCCTTCCAGTTCCTAAAACAGAAGTTGGCGTCCGCACCCTGTCTGGCTTACCCAGACAAGGATAAAGAGTTCTTCATAGAGGCGACTTTCTCCTCTCACTGCCTGAGCGCTGCTTTGAAGCAGAAACACGATCAGGACATGAGAGTTGTGGCAAACGCCAGCAAGCCTCTGAGCAAGGTGGAACTCCAGTTCTCAGACTGCGAGAGAGCTCTCCTCTCTACAGTCTAGGCCGTCGAACACTTCCGTAGTTACATCGGTGGACAGAAAGTGATCATTGAAACGTGTCATCAGCCTGTCACCTTCCTAAACAGCCAGCGTCTGCGCGAAGGAAGAGTGTCAAACAGCCGCATTGCGACGTGGATGATGGTGCTCCAAGGATACAACATTGAGGTCAAGTATGGTCAGAACACCAAGCTAGCACTAGGACAAGGGCTAGCAGGCTGTCAGCACTGTGACTCTGACTCCGTCAGGGGCCCCCTGGACACACCTGCCGCAGTCTACCCAACCACATCCAATCATCGCTACTTTGATGAGAATGTTTGCCAAGGGCTTCCGAAAGTTTACACTGATGGATGCGCCTACCTTCACGAAGGCCAGCTCCGTGCCGGGGTTGGAGTCGTTTGGGTGGACTGTGACACTAAGCAACCAAATCACTACCGGTTGGGCCAAAAGTCTAGTCAGTACGCCAAAATTGCTGCAGTGTTGATAACCCTCCAGCAGGCGGCAGCCTTGGACATCACTCAAATCGTCCTTTGCTCAGATTCAAACTACGCTAGACACAGCTTCATTTCTCACTTCCCCATGTGGAAGAAGAACAACATGAAAAATGCCAGGAACAGAGACGTGAAACACTCGGAGTTATTCCTAGCGTGTGATCTGCTCACCACTGAGAAAGGCATAATGGTCTACTGGAAAAAGGTCAAAGGTCACTCCAGGACCATAGGTCCGGAGAAAGATAGTAATGACGAAGCTGACCGCCTTGCTAAGCTCGGTGCTGACCAGGGACCCTGTTGGGAATTCAAAGACGAGTGGCTTCCACCCAAGGCCGTTCACGAGGTCTGCGCGATTACTCGTCGCCATGCTAAACAGGCAGACGAACCTCGGACCGTTGGGGTACCCGTGTTTCTAGGCAGACAACCACAGGACGCGGACCTAGTCACTATGCAGGAACAAGATCCTGACCTGAAGCTCATCCGCGAGCTTCTCCAAAAGGGCCCGATGTCTAAACAACCGTCACCACCTACTGGCGCAAGTCGAGATTTGGTAACCCTGCATCGTCAACTCGTGCATCCGAAACTACAAAACGATTTGTTAGTTTACATGCGTGACGATCACAGCCCGCCGTGCTGGGTTGTTCCACTCGACCACAGAGGAGTGATGCTTGCCTACGCCCACGACACTCCGGTTGGAGGTCACCGCGGAGCAAAAGCTACCCTCGCGTCACTGACAGAAGTAGCATATTGGCCGTCGATGTCCAAGGACGTACACAGCTATGTCCAAGGCTGCCTTGTCTGTGCCCAGTTTCAACCCTCCCAGCCGCTTGCTAGAGCACCACTGCAACGCAGGCGAATAACCTTCCCTTGGTCCCACCTGCAGATCGACTGGGTTGGACCGGTTCCCAAATCGGCAAGAGGAAACAAATATATGCTAACTGTAACTTGCAGTTTCACGAAATGGGTTGAGTGCCTTCCAGCGCCAAACGATACAGCCTTCACAACCGCTGTACTGCTGATTAACCACGTTTTCAGTCGATGGGGACTTCCACTCTGCATTGACTCTGACCGAGGAACTCATTTCACATCCAGTGTAATGACGTCCCTGTTTGAACTTCTGGGAGTGGAAGTGAGATTCCACCTCCCCTATCACCCACAGTCTTCCGGACAGGTCGAACGGATGAACCGCACGGTCGTCTCTATGCTCAAAAAGTACGTCTACTCCACTGGGAAGGACTGGGACGTCAAGCTCCCTCTGGTCCTGATGGCCATACGGTCCACTCCCCAGAGATCCACGGGGGTTACGCCCTTTGAGATGATGACCGGCAGACTGATGACTCTACCACTGCACCTCCTGTATCACCCAGAGGATGTCAGTGTTGCCACTGCCTATACCGCTCATCAATATGTGGCAGACTTGAAAACACACCTCAGAGCTACGCTCGCGCACGCTCAGAAGAAAATGGAGACCAACGTAGAAGGCGCTAAAGCCTACTACGACCAAAAGACAACCAGCCGCGAATACGAGGTGGGTGACAAAGTATTCTACTTTCGGTTCTTCCAACCGGCACGCAAAGCTAAGAAGTTCCTGTCCTGCTGGTCAGGACCATTTGAGATCGTGGCAAAACTCTCTCCAGTTGCATACAGGTTACGCATCACCAAAGCGAGACAGGAGCCTGTCTACAAATGGGTGCATGCAAACCAAATCAAACCCTACGTCAAACCATCCCCGCGGGTACAGAGACCAGACTCCCCGCAGGAGGTAGACGTAGTCTCTACATAGTTCTATGCATGGAAATGGAAAGGGGGGGAAGTGCACGTTTAACCCACTAACATGTACTAACCGACAAAGAACCAGCCCCCCCCCCCCCCCCACCCCCCCCCCCCCCCCCCCCCCGCCGTCACTTTCACTAACCAAGAGAAACTCCCTCCTACAACGCTAACAGGAAGTACTTACTAAAACCTTACAGGGTACTCTTGTAACTGTCAACCTACATTCTGCTCTGATTAATGAATCACTACATGCAATCAAGACGTTGTCTGACACCATACATCAGGATATTGTGTGCACACGAGTGGTGAGAGATTTAATGCAGGACCTGCTCAGGGAAGTAAGTTCCACACTAGACAGCTTGGTTGAAAGTCGTATTTCCCCGTACTTACCCCTCTACTGTGCACCTTTCACAAATCCACCTAGCGTACAGCCTAGGTAGTGCAATTCCCATTCACGTTGATGCAGAAAAATTAGAACTCGGTTTCCTGTTACATGTTCCCATAATTGTGACACCTCACATCTTTAGGTTTAAGTCGATGCTTAACATTGGTATTTGAAAGGACGGTAGGCATTTCCACCTTGAACTAGAAACCTGGCACTCCATCATCTCAACCTCGAACAGCATGACTCAGAGATTGAGATCATGGACGCTTTCCAGGGTTATAACTTTGCCTTCGATTTAGAAATTGACCAACAATTACTGATTGAAGGAACCAAACTCGTTAAGTTCACACAAACCTCGCGTGAACTTACTTTGACGCCCATGAATAGATACCCAAGACGCTACATTGACACAGATTATACCACCTTAATCTGCACATTGGTCGCCCTGGGGATGGGATGGCTCATCACAGCCGTGATTGCTTATTCCGCCTACAGGCGTGTTAAGAAACTCCAAGATAAGATGCACTTGCTCACCTACGGTGTGCCTCGTGACCGCGTTCGGGGAGACTCCAAGCGTGAATGTACCACACCTGTCTAAAGGGGGTGAGCAACAGTTTCTTTATTATTTTGTAACCCTAAGAGTAGTTCTCACTTTAGTCTACCTCACATTTTATCTGAGTGTTGCATTATGTCACATTCTTTATAAGCTACACACTGAATGTATGACCTAAGAATGTATTTTATGAGACCTCAAGGTTGCTATGAATTTTCTTGGATGTTATATGTTTTTATTTTTTTTGGGTTTTCTGTATTTTTGTTTCGTACTTGGTCACATATTAACTAGTGGTTATGTGCCGGCCCAGCTCAGTCTGTCAATGACTCTGTCTGACGCACCAGCACATTGTAGTACCTCTTAGTTTTATGGTCCTTGTTTTAGCCCAAAGACTGTCCTGATCCACCCTTTGGACCAAAAAGGGGGGAATCTTGGGACCACATAGGTCAATGCGCGTTTGCGAACTATGGACCTCGTACATCACCGCGTGCTCCATAAACTGAACTGTATGGCCGGCGGTGAGATGCCTTTGTGTCCCCTCGTGGAGTTAACCGCCCACCGACCTTCCTCCTTCTACACTACTACCTCTCGCATGGACGACATCATCATTGCGTACCACCTGCGTGAGTGGCTTCTTCTCGTTATGCGCGTTGGGGACTATCCCGTTTCCTATCCTCTTTGTGCCTGACCAGGATCAAAGACCAAAGGCGCCAGGATCCAAGACAAAGACCAAAGACAAAGGCGCCCAAGGAGACCAACGTCCTAAGGAACAAACCCACCTGTGCTTCTGACAATCAAGTCGACCTACGTTCATGAGGGACAAACCCATCTGTGCTTCCGACGATCGAGCTTTGGGCGCGATCCCCGAAACCAAAAGGGGGAATGTTGAGGGTCTGACCTCATGAGGAAATTACTATGCAGTGATTTTCTCCAAAATGACTGTGCTTAAATTGCTTTGAAAAGCAAATAATCACATAAGCGCCAAGAAACTTCATTTCCCATGATGCTTTGCACACGGAAGCATTGGGATGATGTCACCGCCTAATACCAGAAACACGATCTGCGGGAGGCGGGAGCTTGGACAGCTTTCCCGCGACTTCAAAGACTATAAATCATGAATGAGACAAAGAAACCTCGTTCTTTTGCCCAGGATACCTGGTGGTAAGGACACGCTTGTCGAACGCTCCGACTCCCTTGAGCACGCGGAAGCTCTAAGTGCCCAAGATTGAGCCACGCAACTGCTGGAAACCACTTCAACTCCATCGGGACCTGACTGGGAACGAGCGGAGCTCCATCCAGCTCTCAGAGACGCTGTAAGTTGTCAAACTCAGCACAAAAGAAACTTTGTTCTCTTTGTGTCCAGCCCGTGGAGAAACACTCCCGGAGAACGCCAACACAGCGGAGAAAGCCATCAAACCGACGGACGACGCCAAACTGTGGAGAAACACGGAGAACCGTCAAATCAAAAGAGGGAGGGACGCCTCGCTCTTCTGGTGATCAGAAACTCATCTCTTTCTCTCATTCTTTCCTTCTCCCGTTTCCTCTATAGTCCAGAATAAGCAATAAACCGCGTCTATTGCTTAAAAGTAGCTTCGTGTTCTCTTCTTTCGTTCCCAAACACGTCCGTCGGGTCATTTTGAAAGAATTAACTGCTTATTGATCATTGTTTGGTATCTTTAAATGTTTTCTGCTTGGCCACGTGGTTAAACTAAAAGATATTATTCGTGATTAATCTTTTGTGTTGTTTCATGATCCTTTGAAATGTTTTGAGTGAATTTGAGGTTAAGTTACTTATGATTCTAAGTGCCTTGGAAGTTAAAGTGCAAGTTGCCACCCACACTTTAGCCAGACAAAGGGGTCAGCCATCTTGCATACAGACTCCATTTTAGAAACACACACACACATACATACATACAAAACACCTTGAACATTATTTTGAATATACATCCTTTTATTATATCACATGGTTATTATTCATTTATGCCACTGTTCATTCATTTGACAAATTGTTAATTAAACGTTATAAAATTCAGATTTTCGTCTCCAGTAGCTTTGTTGTGTCGAAGAGAAGTCTCTGCTCCAAGGATTCTACGAACTTCAAGAAAGACTGATAAGAGTTTTGGATTCAATTTTTCCCGTTTGAAGGGAATGGTGCCCCGGAGATATCTAAGAATATCTTAATTAATTAATAAATCAGTAAATATTCTCATATTTACAGAATTTATTGAAGAATCCAAAAGTAAGTTAACGCTTACTAATTGTTCGCTCCTAATAACCCCAACAGTGACATGGGATCGCCAGGAACTTACTTAAGGACTATCATCTCATTTGGCATTTACTCACGGACCCAAGAAACCAGTTCCGAAAAATGGTCGAGAATTATAACGTGTCTAATAGCAACTGGAAGATATGTTGCGTCATAAGCCTCTGATGGTTCACAAGGTGCACGGTCCACTCGAAATCCTAATGCTGTATTTGTAGTACATACACTAAGTCTTCTCTGTTGATGTCAGACTAGAGTTTTATTAGAGTTTTATTTTGCAACAATGGGATTCGAGCAATTGATGTGTATATTTTTAATAGTGCACATTGCTACTATTCCTAGGCTGAATGTATGACATGGCTCTTATGTATCATTATGTATCGTTTCCATTAAGTACTAATTTAAATAAAGTCCCTCTGTCCTCAGTGCTAGGTTGTGGGTTTAATACACATTATTATGATCAACCTGTTGAATAGTGTAATAACAATATTCCTGTAAAAGTCATTTAGTAATGAAAACCCTCAGTTCTGTGAAAGAACATCATGTCTCTGATGTGTACACTGCAGGCCTGACCGGTTTTTGCACGCAAGGGCCTGTGTGTGTGTGTGTGTGTGTGTGTGTGTGTGTGTGTGTGTGTGTGTGTGTGTGTGTGTGTGTGTGTGTGTGTGTTTGTGTGTGTGTGTGTGTGTGTGTGTGTGTGTGTGTGTGTGTGTGTGTGTGTGTGTGTGTGCCTTTTACAATCCATAAGTGCTAATGACTCCATGTAACGTTTCAGCCTGATTGGACCTTGTTTTCACACAAATGGACCCAGAATGATGTGAAATTGTGCTTCGTGCAACATACCTCTGGGTGCCATTTACAAACCATAAGTGCTAATGACTCCATTCCTTTTTGTGGTTGTAGGGGCTGTTGATTGGAGTACATTAAAACAAACCTGATCTCTCTAGGACATTCAGAAGAAGAGTTATAAGCCCACAAATGTGTAACTGGACTACTTCTTTAAAGTGACACCATGCCCGGTGACCTTTGGGACATGGTGTTACCCCCTATAGGAATGTGCGATCATCATGAAACGTTCAGATCACTTACAACTCAATAGATTCTACCTTCTTGTAACTTTTCAGCCTGATTGGACCTTGTTTTCACACAAATGAACCCAGAATGATGTGAAATTGTGCTTCGTGCAACATAATTCTGGGTGCCATTTAAAAACCATAAGTGCTAATGACTCCATTCCTTTTAGTGGTAATGGGGGCTGTTAATTGGAGTACTCTAAAACAAACCTGATCTCTCTAAGACATTCAGAAGCCAAGTTATAAGCCCACAAATGTGTAACTGGACTACTTCTTTAAAGTGACACCAGGCCCGGTGACCTTTGGGACATGGTTTTACCCCCTATAGGAATGTGCGATCATCATGAAATGTTCAGATCACTTACAACTCAATAGATTCTACCTTCTTGTAACGTTTCAGCCTGATTGGACCTTGTTTTCACACAAATGAACCCAGAATGATGTGAAATTGTGCTTCGTGCAACAAAATTCTGGGTGCCATTTAAAAACCATAGGTGCTAATGACTCCATTCCTTTTAGTGGTAACGGGGGCTGTTAATTGGAGTACTCTAAAACAAACCTGACCTCTCTAGGATATTCAGAAGCCAAGTTATAAGCCCACAAAGGTGAAACTGGACTACTTCTTTAAAGTGACACTAGGCCCGGTGACCTTTGGGACATGGTTTGACCCCCTATAGGAATGTGCGATCATCATGAAACGTTCAGATCACTTACAACTCAATAGATTCTACCTTCTTGTAACGTTTCAGCCTGATTGGACCTTGTTTTCACACAAATGGACCCAGAATGATGTGAAATTGTGCTTCGTGCAACATAATCCTGGGTGCCATTTACAAACCATAAGTGCTAATGACTCCATTCCTTTTTGTGGTTGTAGGGGCTGTTGATTGGAGTACACTAAAACAAACCTGATCTCTCTAGGACATTCAGAAGCCAAGTGATAGGCCCACAAAGGTGTAACTGGACTACTTCTTTAAATTGACACCAGATCCGGTGACCTTTGGGACATTGTTTGACCCCCTATAGGAAAGTGCAATCATCTTGAAACGTTCAAATCACTTACAACTCAATATATTCTACCTTCTTGTAACGTTTCAGCCTGATTGGACCTTGTTTTGACACAAATGGACCCAGAATGATGTGAAATTGTGCTTCGTGCAACATAATTCTGGGTGCCATTTAAAAACCATAAGTGCTAATGACTCCATTCCTTTTTGGGGTAATGGGGGCTGTTTATTGGAGTACACTAAAACAAACCTGACTTCTCTAGGACATTCAGAAGCCAAGTTATAAGCCCACAAAGGTGTAACTGGACTACTTCTTTAAAGTGACACCAGGCCCGGTGACCTTTGATACATGGTTTGACCCCCTATAGGAATGTGCGATCATCTTGAAACGTTCAGATCACTTACAACTCAATAGATTCTACCTTCTTGTAACGTTTCAGCCTGATTGGACCTTGTTTTCACACAAATGGACCCAGAATGATGTGAAATTGTGCTTCGTGCAACATAATTCTGGGTGCCATTTACAAACCATAAGTGCTAATGACTCCATTCCTTTTTGTGGTTGTAGGGGCTGTTGGTTGGAATACATTAAAACAAACCTGATCTCTCTAGGACATTCAGACGCCAAGTTATAAGCCCACAAATGTGTAACTGGACTACTTCTTTAAATTGACACCAGATCCGGTGACCTTTGGGACATGGTTTTACCCCCTATAGGAATGTGTGATCATCATGAAACGTTCAGATTACTTACAACTCAATAGATTCTACCTTCTTGTAACGTTTCAGCCTGATTGGACCTTGTTTTCACACAAATGAACCCAGAATGATGTGAAATTGTGCTTCGTGCAACATAATTCTGGGTGCCATTTAAAAACCATAGGTGCTAATGACTCCATTCCTTTTAGTGGTAACGGGGGCTGTTAATTGGAGTACTCTAAAACAAACCTGACCTCTCTAGGATATTCAGAAGCCAAGTTATAAGCCCACAAAGGTGTAACTGGACTACTTCTTTAAAGTGACACCAGGCCCGGTGACCTTTGGGACATGGTTTGACCCCCTATAGGAATGTGCGATCATCATGAAACGTTCAGATCACTTACAACTCAATAGATTATACCTTCTTGTAACATGTCAGCCTGATTGGACCTTGTTTTCACACAAATGGACCCAGAATGATGTGAAATTGTGCTTCGTGCAACATAATTCTGGGTTTAATTTACAAACCATAAGTGCTAATGACTCCATTCCTTTTTGTGGTTGTAGGGGCTGATGATTTGAGTACACTAAAACAAACCTGATCTCTCTAGGACATTCAGAAGCCAAGTTATAAGCCCACAAAGGTGTAACTGGACTACTTCTTTAAAGTGACACCAGGCCCGGTGACCTTTGATACATGGTTTGACCCCCTATAGGAATGTGCGATCATCTTGAAACGTTCAGATCATTTACAACTCAATAGATTCTACCTTCTTGTAACGTTTCAGCCTGATTGGACCTTGTTTTCACACAAATGGACCCAGAATGATGTGAAATTGTGCTTCGTGCAACATAATTCTGGGTGCCATTTACAAACCATAAGTGCTAATGACTCCATTCCTTTTTGTGGTTGTAGGGGATGTTGGTTGGAATACATTAAAACAAACCTGATCTCTCTAGGACATTCAGAAGCCAAGTTATAAGCCCACCAATGTGTAACTGGACTACTTCTTTAAATTGACACCAGATCCGGTGACCTTTGGGACATGGTTTGACCCCCTATAGGAAAGTGCGATCATCTTGAAATGTTCAAATCACTTACAACTCAATAGATTCTACCTTCTTGTAACGTTTCAGCCTGATTGGACCTTGTTTTCACACAAATGGACCCAGAATGATGTGAAATTGTGCTTCGTGCAACATAATTCAGGGTGCCATTTAAAAACCATAAGTGCTAATGACTCCATTCCTTTTAGTGGTAATGGGGGCTGTTAATTGGAGTACTCTAAAACAAACCTGATCTCTCTAGGACATTCAGAAGCCAAGTTATACGCCCACAAATGTGTAACTGGACTACTTATTTAAAGTGACACCAGGCCCGGTGACCTTTGGGACATGGTTTTACCCCCTATAGGAATGTGTGATCATCATGAAACGTTCAGATTACTTACAACTCAATAGATTCTACCTTCTTGTAACGTTTCAGCCTGATTGGACCTTGTTTTCACACAAATGGACCCAGAATGATGTGAAATTGTGCTTCGTGCAACATAATTCTGGGTTTCATTTACAAACCATAAGTGCTAATGACTCCATTCCTTTTTGTGGTTGTAGGGGCTGTTGATTGGAGTACACTAAAACAAACCTGATCTCTCTAGGACATTCAACGGCCACACACACTTGTCTCCTGCACCTGGTCGTCGTGCACAGAGGGTGTTGTAATGTGCTCGTCATAGTCGCGATCGTTGTCTCTCGAATCCGTTGTTCTCACGACAGGTGGTAGCGTTGTCTCCTGCATGTTGTCTTTGCGTGCGGCAAGCGTTGTGCTGTGCTCGTTATAATGGTTGTCTTCGTACAAAGGGGGTGTTGAATACTCCTTCGCGAGTAGTCTAGGAGGTGGTGTGATGGGACGTATCTCAGAGGCGTTATGTGAGCGTACCACCATGGCCTGAGCAACTGCGACTACTGTGAGTACACCCAGTACAGACAGCGAGATCATTTTTTTTCTTGGGTGTTGTACGTGTGGGTACAGCCGCTTTAATGGCAGTGAGAGCAAGTGGGCAAATGTATTTTTAGGTCACTAGCAGACACTAAGGCACGTGGTCAGAGTGTAATCGTAACCACCTTGTCGTAACCATCTTGTCATAATTTAATAAACACAGAAATCAGAAACGGGCATGTCAGGATAGACATCGCGAGTGATAATGCGGCCAGTATCTGTGTGCGCTTGAGAGCACCTTGTTGTTCTACTGTGGTGCCCACGCCGCCGGGTCTGTAAATGTCATCGACCTTCTTTATATACGCATACGCTAAAGACCGTATATTCTATATGGATTTGAACACGTCCTTTGTTTCGCGTAACGCTTGAGCTGTCTCGAGCGTGATATTGTGAGTGTACGCCAGTGTTTCGCGTGCACCGAGGTCCGAAAGGGCGTGCGCTACAACTATTAACCTTGGTTTGGGAGTGTGGCGAAACGCTCGCTCCGCTGTAATGGGCGGATGCAATGTTATCACCTGGTACGTTTCGTTAGTCGGGTCGTAACACACCGGTCCGTGACACGGACCGTCACATTGTATGGGGCACAGTAAGGACAACACGCCGCCGACCGTGACTTCGCACTCGACCGCGGTGGTGTTGTCGATTTGCAAAGGATCACATACGCCACATATCCAGTCGCAATGAGGCACATTGTAGTCGACGCGACCGTCGGTCACCATAGCTTTCGTCAGCCAACACACTCGATTGCCCTTCGACACATCGGCGATCAACGTGAGCGTAGAGGTCGCCGTCGCTTTACCTTATGCCAGGATATCCGTGTGTGAGTGCACGCTCGAAGTCGATTGACAACCGATCATGTCAGACCTGATCAGACCTTCCAAACACATGACCATTAGATGTTGTGCGGCCGAGAGTATCGCGATCATACCGTTGAGATGTGTAGAAAGCGCGTACACGCCAGCCTTCCACGTTTCCAAAGTTTCCAGCAGTCTAGAGGGACTTGTCTTAGCGCGCACGGCTGTGCTGAATTTGCACTGGGTAGACACAACGGCTTCGACCTCGCTTAGGATCTGTGGGCTCATGTACTCGTGGTAGGCCAAGACGTGTATAGACGAGCGCGGTGACGACCCGAACACTTGACCCGGTTTTGTTGTGGCGATATGCGTGTCCAGTAACGCGGCAAAGTCCGCGTGTCTAGCGTGTATTGATTTTACAGCTCGCTCATACCCCAACAGTACGGTCTGTAGAAGTTCGTTCACTTGTTTCCATG
Source organism: Nothobranchius furzeri (assembly GCF_043380555.1). NCBI lineage: Eukaryota > Metazoa > Chordata > Actinopteri > Cyprinodontiformes > Nothobranchiidae > Nothobranchius > Nothobranchius furzeri. The sequence goes on from NW_027223087.1 coordinate 116,278, forward strand.
CGCTCGAGGAACACAGGACATCGCAACCTCTGTGATACTAAAGTAAAGTGTCACACACCAGCTGCTTGCACGTTGGAAATACAATCGGTGGTAACTTCTTACTCCACTCTATGTTGAACTCGTATAGTATGTATAAGGGTGGTTGCGGCGGTTTGCGCATTTTCTATCTACCCTCCACTAATATGACTCTGTGGTCTGTCTCCTGAGATGGTGCGGTTGGAACTTGCGAGAGTGCACTATCGACGGTCGGCGTTTCCATTTCGTCAACTGTGCCATTTTCAGCCGCTGGCAAACGGCCGTCAACGGTCGATGCGAGACACGAACATAACGTTAGACCGCGACCCTCATGCCAGTTTTCTGTAGTACTGGTTGTAGTTTCTGGTGCACACTCGATACGCCATTACGATCACAATTACGTTGATTAATAAATCCAGTGTTGTAGCGACTGCAGCCAGCGCCGTCGCCCAACTCGTGTCGGTGTTATCTCTCGATACTTTCATTCGTATCCGAGCGTATGCAGAATCTACGGATCTGGTGAAGTTGCTTGTCACTAGCTTGCGCACGTTTGATATGGCACTTTGCGCGAGACTCACACAACCTGCAGTGGCGACCGTCGCGTCAGTGCAAAGTTTTTCCGATATATCGCTCGCAACATCGTTTGTCATTTGCTGTACACTGCGCACACTGGCCGCGAGGTTGCTGAGAGGGTCTTCGTTACGAGTTGTGTAATATCCGCTGACTTGCCGATTCAATTCAGGTGGCGCTGACCCAAACGAGAACGCTTTTAAGGCGCAGGTCGTGGTAACTCTGGTAGCGCCGTGGTTGACGAGGACGATCATCTTTAGCAATAGTTCATCTCGAAGCGCAACGATGGTGAGGGTGACGGGTTGGCCGGTTCCGCCTTCAGGCCACTCGGTTGCCGCCAGATTGCCCAATGCCACACACGCAGACGAACCCTGTACACACTCAAAGACCCGTGTGCGATCGTTGATTTCTGCTAGTACGTTTGCTAGTTCTACGTGCTTCCACGGATCGGGCGTGGGCACGCGCTTGTTTTATAGGCGTTTTCGCACAGCCTCTACCCTGCACGACCGCTCGTGGCCGCACTAGCTATATTTATCTTTATTTGTTTCACACACACACACACACACACACACACACACACACACACACACACACACACACACACACACACACACACACACACACACACACACACACACACACACACACACACACAGGCCCTTGCGTGCAAACCCCGGTCAGGCCTGCAGTGTACACATAAGAGACATGATGTTCTTTCACAGAACTGAGGTTGTTCATTACTAAATGACTTACAGGAATATTGTTATTATACTATTCAACAGGTTGATCATAATAATGTGAATTAAACCCACAACCTAGCACTGAGGACAGAGGGACTTTATTTAAATTAGTACTTAATGGAAACGATACATAATGATACATAAGAGCCATGTCATACATTCAGCCTAGGAATAGTAGCATTGTGCACTATTAAAAATATACACATCAATTGCTCGAATCCCATTGTTGCAGAGTAAAACTCTAATAAAACTCTAGTCTGACATCAACAGAGAAGACTTAGTGTATGTACTACAAATACAGCATTAGGATTTCGAGTGGACCGTGCACCTTGTGAACCATCAGAGGCTTATGACGCAACATATCTTCCAGTTGCTATTAGACAAGTTATAATTCTCGACCATTTTTCGGAACTGGTTTCTTGGGTCCGTGAGTAAATGCCAAATGAGATGATAGTCCTTAAGTAAGTTCCTGGTGATCCCATGTCACGCTCTTGCCCATCAGCCGGTGAACGCTGAGACGGAACTCGATGAGAGCGATGTATTTTTTAAGTGCTCCGAATGTACTTCTAACAAGCGTGCGATTCACTTCGTGAGTAAACCGCAGCTGCAGCTGATTCAAACAGTCGAGCCAACTTTCTACATCACAATATGCGTTTTGTAGTTAGTCGAGTTACCTTTTGTGTGGCGCATGCACAGGTCGTTAGCGTCCAGCTCCCAGCATAGAGAGTCCTGTATTGACACAGACGTCAATACATCTCGATGTCATGCAACACACAAAGTCTGTCGCATACAGGTGGGTTAACACACATGTACGATGTGTGCGATGGCGCGCCCGTTTACAATGGGACACGACGATGATCATTGTTAACCAAACTCTTGTTTCTCACGACAGGTGGTAGCGTTGTCTCCTGCACCTGGTTTAAGTGCACAGAGGGTGCTGTAATGTGCTCGTCATGGTCGCGATCGTTGTCACTCGAATCCGTTGTTCTCACGACAGGTGGTAGCGTTGTCTCCTGCATGTTGTCTTCGCGTGCGGCAAGCGTTGTGCTGTGCTCGTTATAATGGTTGTCTTCGTACAAAGGGGGTGTTGAATACTCCTTCGCGAGTAGTCTACGAGGTGGTGTGATGGGACGTATCTCAGAGGCGTTATGTGAGCGTACCACCATGGCCTGAGCAACTGCGACTACTGAGAGTACACCCAGTACAGACAGCGAGATCATTTTTTTTCTTGGGTGTTGTACGTGTGGGTACAGCCGCTTTAATGGCAGTGAGAGCAATTAGGCAAATGTATTTATAGGTCACTAGCAGAAACTAAGGCACGTGGTCAGAGTGTAATCGTAACCACCGTAGCTCTTGTCATAATTTAATATACATTGAAATCAGAAACGGGCATGTCAGGATAGACATCGCGAGTGATAATGCGGCCAGTATCTGTGTGAGCTTGAGAGCACCTTGTTGTTCTGTGGTGCCCACGCCGCCGGGTCTGTAAATGTCATCGACCTTCTTTATATACGCATACGCTAAAGACAGTGTATTCTCTATGGATTTGAACACGTCCTTTGTTTCGCGTAACGCTTGAGCTGTCTCGAGCGTGATGTTGTGAGCGTACGCCAGTGTTTCGCGTGCACCGAGGTCCGAAAGGGCGTGCGCTACAACTATTAACCTTGGTTTGGGAGTGTGGCGAAACGCTCGCTCCGCTGTAATGGGCGGATGCAATTTTATCACCTGGTACGTTTCGTTAGTCGGGTCGTAATACACCGGTCCGTGACACGGACCGTCACATTGTATGGGGCACAGTAAGGACAACACGCCGCCGACCGTGACTTCGCACTTGACCGCGGTGCTGTTGTCGATTTGCAAAGGATCACATACGCCTCTCCAGTCGCAATGAGGCACATTGTAGTCGACGCGACCGTCGGTCACCATAGCTTTCGTCAGCCAACACACTCGATTGCCCTTCGAAACATCGGCAATCAACGTGAGCGTAGAGGTCGCCGTCGCTTTACTGTACGCCAGGATATCCGTGTGTGAGTGCACGCTCGACGTCGATTGACAACCGGTCATGTCAGACTTGATCAGACCTTCCGAACACATGACCATTACTTGTTGTGCGGCCGAGAGTATCGCGATCATACCGTTGAGATGTGTAGAAAGCCCGTACACGCCAGCCTTCCATGTTTCTAAAGTTTCCAGCAGTCTAGAGGGACTTGTCTTAGCGCGCACGTCTGTGCTGAATTTGCATTGGGTAGACACAACGGCTTCGACCTCGCTTAGGATCTGTGGGCTCATGTACTCGTGGTAGGCCAAGACGTGTATAGTCGAGTGCGGTGACGCCCCGAACACTTGACCCGGTTATGTTGTGGCGACATGCGTGTCCAGTAACGCGGCAAAGTCCACGTGACTAGCGTGTATTGATTTTACAGCTCGCTCATACCCCAACAGTACGGTCCGTAGAAGTTTGTTCACTTGTTTCCATGCGCTCGTGGAACCCAGGACATCGTAACCTCTGTGATACTCAAGTAAAGCGTCCCACGCAAGCACGTTGGAAAATTAATCGGTAGTAACTTCTTACTCCACTCTATGTTGAACTCGTATAGTATGTATATGGGCGGTTGCGGCGGTTTGCGCATTTTCTATCTACCCTCCGCTAATATGACTCTGTGGTCTGTCTCCTGAGATGGTGCGGTTGGAACTTGCGAGAGTGCACTATCGACGGTCGGCGTTTCCATTTCGTCAACTGTGCCATTTTCAGCCGCTGGCAAACGGCCGTCGACGGTCGATGCGAGACACCAACATAAGGTTAGACCGCGACCCTCATGCCAGTTTTCTGTAGTACTGGTTGTAGTTTCTGGTGCACACTCGATACGCCATTACGATCACAATTACGTTGATTAATAAATCCAGTGTTGTAGCGACTGCAGCCAGCGCCGTCGCGCAACTCGTGTCGGTGTTATCTCTCGATACTTTCATTTGTATCCGAGCGTATGCAGAATCTACGGATCTGGTGAAGTTGCTTGTCACTAGCTTGCGCACGTTTGATATGGCACTTTGCGCGAGACTCACACAACCTGCAGTGGCGACCGTCGCGTCAGTGCAAAGTTTTTCCGATATATCGCTCGCAACATCGTTTGTCATTTGCTGTACACTGCGCACACTGGCCGCGAGGTCGTGGAGAGGGTCTTCGTTACGAGTTGTGTAATATCCGCTGACTTGCCGATTCAATTCTGGTGGCGGTGACCCAAACGAGAACGCTTTTAAGGCGCATGTCGTGGTAACTCTGGCAGCGCCGTGGTTGACGAGGACGATCATCTTTAGCAATAGTTCATCTCGAAGCGCAACGATGGTGAGGGCGACGGGTTGGCCGGTTCCGCCTTCAGGCCACTCGGTTGCCGCTAGATTGCCCAAGGCCACACACGCAGACGAACCCTGTACACACTCAATGACCCGTGTGCGATCGTTGATTTCTGCTAGTACGTTTGCTAGTTCTACGTGCTTCCAAGGATCGGGCGTGGGCACGCGCTTGTTTTAGAGGCGTTTTCGCGCAGCCTCTACCCTGCAGGACCGCTCGTGGCCGCACTAGCTATATTTATCTTTATTTGTTTCACACACACACACACACACACACACACACACACACACACACACACACACACACACACACACACACACACACACACACACACACACACACACACACACACACACACACACACAGGCCCTTGCGTGCAAACTCCGGTTAGGCCTGCATTGTAAACATCAGATACATGATGTTCTTTCACAGAACTGAGGTTGTTCATTACTAAATGACTTTTACAGGAATATTGTTGTTATACTATTCAACAGGTTGATCATAATAATGTGTATTAAACCCACAACCTAGCACTGAGGACAGAGGGACTTTATTTAAATTAGTACTTAATGGAAACGATACATAATGATACATAAGAGCCATGTCATACATTCAGCCTAGGAATAGTAGCATTGTGCACTATTAAAAATATACACATCAATTGCTCGAATCCCATTGTTGCAAAGTAAAACTCTAATAAAACTCTAGTCTGACATCAACAGAGAAGACTTAGTGTATGTACTACAAATACAGCATTAGGATTTCGAGTGGACCGTGCACCTTGTGAACCATCAGAGGCTTATGATGCAACATATCTTCCAGTTGCTATTAGACAAGTTATAATTCTCGACCATTTTTCGGAACTGGTTTCTTGGGTCCGTGAGTAAATGCCAAATGAGATGATAGTCCTTAAGTAAGTTCCTGGCGATCCCATGTCACGCTCTTGCCCATCAGCCGGTGAACGCTGAGACGGAACTCGATGAGAGCGATGTATTTTTTAAGTGCTCCGAATGTACTTCTAACAAGCATGCGATTCACTTCGTGAGTAAACCGCAGCTGCAGCTGATTCAAACAGTCGAGCCAACTTTCTACATCACAATATGCGTTTTGTAGTTAGTTGAGTTACCTTTTGTGTGGCGCATGCACGGGTCATTAGCGTCCAGCTCCCAGCTTAGAGAGTCCTGTATTGACACAGATGTCAATACATCTCGATGTCATGCAACACACAAAGTCTGTCGCATACAGGTGTGTTAACACATGTACGATACCTTTTGTGTGGCGCATGCACGGGTCGTTAGCGTCCAGCTCCCGGCTTATAGAGAGTCCTGTATTGACACAGACGTCAATACATCTCGATGTCATGCAACACACAAAGTCTGTCGCATACAGCTGGGTTAACACACATGTACGATGTGTGCGATGGCGCGCCCGTTTACAATGGGACACGACGATGATCATTGGTAACCAAACTCTTCTTTGTCACGACAGGTGGTAGCGTTGTCTCCTGCACCTGGTCTTCGTGCACAGGGGGTGTTATAATGTGCTCGTCATAGTCGCGATCGTTGTCACTCGAATCCGTTGTTCTCACGACAGGTGGTAGCGTTATCTCCTGCATGTTGTCTTCGCGTGCGGCAAGCGTTGTGCTGTGCTCGTTATAATGGTTGTCTTCGTACAAAGGGGGTGTTGAATACTCCTTCGCGAGTAGTCTAGGAGGTGGTGTGATGGGACGTATCTCAGAGGCGTTATGTGAGCGTACCACCATGGCCTGAGCAACTGCGACTACTGAGAGTACACCCAGTACAGACAGCGAGATCATTTTTTTTCTTGGGTGTTGTACGTGTGGGTACAGCCGCTTTAATGGCAGTGAGAGCAAGTGGGCAAATGTATTTAAGCACACTAGCAGAAACTAAGGCACGTGGTCAGAGTGTAATCGTAACCACCGTAGCTCTTGTCATAATTTAATATACATAGAAATCAGAAACGGGCATGTCAGGATAGACATCGCGAGTGATAATGCGGCCAGTATCTGTGTGCGCTTGAGAGCACCTTGTTGTTCTACTGTGGTGTCCACGCCGCCGGGTCTGTAAAAGTCATCGAACTTCTTTATATACGCATACGCTAAAGACCGTATATTCTCTATGGATTTGAACACGCCCTTTGTTTCGCGTAACGCTTGAGCTGTCTCGAGCGTGATGTTGTGAGCGTAAGCCAGTGTTTCGCATGCACCGAGGTCCGAAAGGGCGTGCGCTACAACTATTAACCTTGGTTTGGGAGTGTGGCGAAACGCTCGCTCCGCTGTAATGGGCGGATGCAATTTTATCACCTGGTACGTTTCGTTAGTCGGCTCGTAACACACCGGTCGGTGACACGGACCGTCACATTGTATGGGGCACTGTAAGGACAACACGCCGCCGACCGTGACTTCGCACTCGACCGCAGTGGTGTTGTCGATTTGCAAAGGCTCACATACGCCTCTACAGTCGCAATGAGGCACATTGTAGTCGACGCGACCGTCGGTCACCATAGTGTTGGGGTTATTAGGAGCGAACAATTCGTAAGCGTTAACTTACTTTTGGATTCTTCAATAAATTCTGTAAATATGTAAATATTTACTGATTTATTAATTAATTAAGATATTCTTAGATATACGGGGCACCATTCCCCTTTTTCCGGGGAAAAATTGAATCCAAAACTCTTATCAGTCTTTCTTGAAGTTCGTAGAATCCTTGGAGCAGAGACTTCTCTTCGACACAACAAAGCTGCTGGACACAAAAATCTGAATTTTATAACATTTAATTAACAATTTGTCAAATGAATAAACAGTGGAATAGATGAATAATAACCGTGTGATATGATTGAAGATGGATGTGTTTGCATGTGATGGAGGATGTATGAATGGGGTCCTTTGTTCTCACAAAGGAGTAGTGTGTATGTGTGTGTGTGTGTGTGTGCGTGTGTATGGATTCAAAATGGAGTCTTGAATACAAGATGGCTGACCCCTTTGTCTGGCTAAAGTGTGGGTGGCAACTTGCACTTTAACTTCCAAAGCACTTAGAATCAGTAGTAACTTAACCTTAAATCACTCAAAACATTTCAAAGGATCATGCAACAACACAAAAGATTAATCACGAGTTAATATCCTTAGTTTATCAGCCTGGCCATGGCCGAACATTTAAAGATACCAAACAATGATTAATAAGCAGTTTATTCTTTCAAAATGACCCGAAGGACGAATTTGGGACGAAAGAGGAAAACACGAAGCTACTTTTTAAGCAATAGCGCGATTTTATTGCTTATTCTGGACTATAGAGGAAACGGGAGAAGAAAAGGAGAAAAAAAAAAAGTTTTCTGATCACCAAAGCAGCAAGGCGTCCCCCGCTGTTATGACTTGACGGTTCTCCGTTTTTCTCCGCAGTTTCCAGCGTCATCCGCCGGTTTGATGCTTTCTCCGTTGTTTGGCTCCACGAGTGTTTCTCCACGGCTGGACACAAAGAAAACGAAGTTCCTTTTGGGCTGAGTTTGACAACTTACAGCGTTTCTGAGAGCTGGATGGAGTTGTTGTTTCCCTCCGCTGTTCTGTGTCCTCAAACATCAGCTGGAGGGGAGCAGAAACGAGCAGATCAGCGGTCCCGTGGGCTCAACTTGGCTCTTAGAGCTTCCGCGTGCTCAAAGAAGTCGGAGCGTTCGACAAGCGTGTCCTCACCGCCAGGTATCCTGGGCAAAAGAACGAGGTTTCTTTGTCTCATTCATGATTTATAGTCTTTGAAGTCGCGGGAAAGCTCCAAGCTCCCGCCTCCCGCAGATCGTGTTTCTGGTATTAGGCGGTGACGTCATCACAATGCTTCCGTGTGCAAAGCATCATGGGAAATGAAGTTTCTTGGCGCTGATGTGATTATTTGCTTTTCAGAGCAATTTAAGCACAGTCATTTTGGAGAAAATCACTGCATAGTAATTTCCTCATGAGGTCAGACCCTCAACATTCCCCCTTTTGGTTTCGGGGATCGCGCCCAAAGCTCGATCGTCGGAAGCACAGATGGGTTTGTTCCTCATGAACGTAGGTCGACTTGATTGTCGGAAGCACAGGTGGGTTTGTCCCTTAGGACGTTGGTCTCCTTGGACGCCTTTGTCTTTGGTCTTGGCTTGGATCCTGGCGCCTTTGGTATTTGATCCTGGTCAGGCACAAAGAGGATAGGAAACGGGATAGTCCCCAACGCGCATAACGAGAAGAAGCCACTCACGCAGGTGGTACGCAATGAAGATGTCGTCCATGCGAGAGGTAGTAGTGTAGAAGGAGGAAGGTCGGTGGGCGGTTAACTCCACGAGTGGACACAAAGGCATCTCACCGCCGGCCATACAGTTCAGTTTATGGAGCACGCGGTGATGTACGAGGTCCATAGTTCGCAAACGCGCATTGACCTATGTGGTCCCAAGATTCCCCCCTTTTTGGTCCAAAGGGCGGATCAGGACAGTCTTTGGGCTAAAACAAGGACCATTAAACTAAGAGGTACTACAATGTGCTGGTGCGTCAGACAGAGTCATTGACAGACTGAGCTGGGCCGGCACATAACCACTAGTCAATATGTGACCAAGTAAGAAACAAAAATACAGAAACCCAAAAAAAAAAAAAAAAAAAAAAAACATGTAACATATAACATCCAAGAAAATTCATAGCAACCTTGAGGTCTCATAAAATACATTCTTAGGTCATACATTCAGTGTGTAGCTTATAAAGAATGTGACATAATGCAACACTCAGATAAAAATGTGAGGTAGACTAAAGTGAGAACTACTCTTAGGGTTACAAAATAATAAAGAAAATGTTGCTCACCCCCTTTAGACAGGTGTGGTACATTCACGCTTGGATTCTCCCCGAACGCGGTCACGAGGCACACCGTAGGTGAGCAAGTGCATCTTATCTTGGAGTTTATTAACACGCCTGTAGGCGGAATAAGCTATCACGGCCGTGATGAGCCATCCCATCCCCAGGGCGACCAATGTGCAGATTAAAGTCGTATAATCTGTGTCAATGTAGCGTCTTGGGCGTCAAAGTAAGTTCACGCGGGTTTTGTGTGAACTCAGCAAATTTGGTTCCTTCAATCAGTAATTGTTGGTCAATTTCTAAATCGATGGTAAAGTTATAACCCTGGAAAGCGTCCATGATCTCAATCTCCGAATCATGCTGTTCGAGGTTGAGGTGATGGAGTGCCAGGTTTTTAGTTCAAAGTGGAAATGCCTACCGTCCTTTCAAATACCAATGTTCAGCATCGACCTAACTTATAGATGTGAGGTGTCACAATTATGGGAACGTTTAACAGGAAACCGAGTTCTAATTTTTTTTTCAACGTGAATGGGAATTGCACTGCCTAGGCTGTACGCTAGGTGGATTTGTGAAAGGTGCACAGTAGAGGGGTAGCAGCTGTCAAGCTATCTTTGAGCAGGTCCAGTGGTACCAAGTACGGGGAAATACGACTTTCAACCAAGCTGTCCAGCGTGGAACTTACTTCCCTGAGCAGATCCTGCATCAAATCTCTCACCACTCATGTGTACACAATATCCTGATGTATGGTTTCAGACAAAGTCTTGATTGCACGTAGAGATTCATTAATCAGAGCAGAATGTGGTTGACAGTTACAAGAGTACCCTGTAAGGTTTTAGTAAGTACTTCCTGTTAGCGTTCTAGGAGGAGTTTCTCTTGGTTAGTGAAAATGACGGCGGGGGGGGGGGGGGGGGGGGGGGCTTGGTTCTTTGTCGGTTAGTACATGTTAGTGGGTTAAACGTGCACTTCCCCCCCTTTTCCATTTCCATGCATAGAACTATATAGCGACTACGTCTACCTCCTGCGGGGAGTCTGGTCTCTGTACCCGCGGGGACGGTTTGACGTAGGGTTTGATTTGGTTTGCATGCACCCATTTGTAGACAGGCTCCTGTCTCGCTTTGGTGATGCGTAACCTGTATGCAACTGGAGAGAGTTTTGCCACGATCTCAAATGGTCCTGACCAGCAGGGCAGGAACTTCTTAGCTTTGCGTGCCGGTTGGGCGAACCGAAAGTAGAATACTTTGTCACCCACCTCGTATTCGCGGCTGGTTGTCTTTTGGTTGTAGTAGGCCTTAGCGCCTTCTACGTTGGTCTCCAGTTTCTTCTGAGCGTGCGCGAACGTAGCTCTGAGGTGTGTTTTCAAGTCTGCCACATACTGATGAGCGGTATAGGCAGTGGCAACACTGACATCCTCTGGGTGATACAGGAGGTGCAGTGGTAGAGTCATCAGTCTGCCGGTCATCATCTCAAAGGGCGTAACCCCCGTGGATCGCTGTGGAGTGGACCGTATGGCCATCAGGACCAGAGGGAGCTTGACGTCCCAGTCCTTCCCAGTGGAGCAGACGTACTTTTTGAGCATAGAGTCGACCGTGCGGTTCATCCGCTCGACCTGTCCGGATGACTGTGGGTGATAGGGGAGGTGGAATCTCACTTCCACTCCCAGAAGTTCAAACAGGGACGTCATTACACTGGATGTGAAATGAGTTCCCCGGTCAGAGTCAATGCAGAGTGGAAGTCCCCATCGACTAAAAACGTGGTTAATCAGCAGTACAGCGGTTGTGACGGCTGTATCGTTTGGCGCTGGAAGGCATTCCACCCACTTTGTGAAACTGCAAGTTACAGTTAGCATATATTTGTTTCCTCTTGCCGATTTGGGAACCGGTCCAACCCAGTCGATCTGCAGGTGGGACCAAGGGAAGGTTATTCCCCTGCGTTGCAGTGGTGCTCTAGCAAGCGGCTGGGAGGGTTGAAACTGGGCACAGATGAGGCAGCCTTGGACATAGCTGTGTACGTCCTTGGACATCGACGGCCAATATGCTACTTCTGTCAGTGACGCGAGGGTAGCTTTTGCTCCACGGTGACCTCCAACCGGAGTGTCGTGGGCGTAGGCAATCATCACTCCTCTGTGGTCGAGTGGAACAACCCAGCGCGGCGGACTGTGATCGTCACGCATGTAAACTAACAAATCGTTTTGTAGTTTCAGATGCGCGAGTTGACGATGCAGGGTTACCAAATCTCGGCTTGCGCCAGTAGGTGGTGACGGTTGTTTAGACATCGGGCCCTTTTGGAGAAGCTCGCGGATGAGCTTCAGGTCAGGATCTTGTTCCTGCATGGTGACTAGGTCCGCGTCCTGTGGTTTTCTGCCTAGAAACACGGGTACCTCAACGGTCCGAGGTTCGTCTGCCTGTTTAGCATGGCGACGAGTAATCGCGCAGACCTTGTGAACGGCCTTGGGTGGAAGCCACTCGTCTTTGAATTCCCAGCAGGTTCCCTGGTCAGCACCGAGCTTAGCAAGGCGGTCAGCTTCGTCATTACCATCTTTCTCTGGACCTAGGGTCCTGGAGTGACCTTTGACCTTTTTCCAGTAGACCATTATGCCTTTCTCAGTGGTGAGCAGATCACACGCTAGGAATAACTCCGAGTGTTTCACGTCTCTGTTCCTGGCGTTTTTCATGTGGTTCTCCTTCCACATGGGGAAGTGAGAGATGAAGCTGTGTCTAGCGTAGTTTGAATCAGAGCAAAGGACGATTTGAGTGATGTCCAAGGCTGCCGCCTGCTGGAGGGTTATCAACACTGCAGCAATTTCGGCGTACTGACTAGACTTTTGGCCCAACCGGTAGTGATTTGGTTGCTTAGTGTCACAGTCCACCCAAACGACTCCAACCCCGGCACGGAGCTGGCCTTCGTGAAGGTAGGCGCATCCGTCAGTGTAAACTTTCGGAAGCCCTTGGCAAACATTCTCATCAAAGTAGCGATGATTGGATGCGGTTGGGTAGACTGCGGCAGGTGTGTCCAGGGGGCCCATGACGGAGTCAGAGTCACAGTGCTGGCAGCCTGCTAGCCCTTGTCCTAGCGCTAGCTTGGTGTTCTGACCATACTTGACCTCAATGTTATATCCTTGGAGCACCATCATCCACGTCGCAATGCGGCTGTTTGACACTCTTCCTTCGCGCAGACGCTGGCTGTTTAGGAAGGTGACAGGCTGATGACACGTTTCAATGATCACTTTCTGTCCACCGATGTAACTACGAAAGTGTTCGACAGCCCAGACTGTAGAGAGGAGGGCTCTCTCACAGTCTGAGATCTGGAGTTCCACCTTGCTCAGAGGCTTGCTGGCGTATGCCACAACTCTCATGTCCTGATCGTGTTTCTGCTTCAAAGCAGCGCTCAGGCAGTGAGAGGAGAAAGTAGCCTCTATGTAGAACTCTTTATCCTTGTCTGGGTAAGCCAGACAGGGTGCGGACGCCAACTTCTGTTTTAGGAACTGGAAGGAGTGTTCTTGGGGTCTGTCCCACACGAAAGGTGTGTCGTTCCGAAGTAGCTCGGTGAGGGGCCTCGCTATTTCAGCGTACTCCTCAATGAACTGCCTGGAGTAGTTGCAGACTCCGAGGAAGCTCCTGAGTTCAGTCAGATTAGCTGGGGCTTTGATGTCCTGAATGGCTCTAATGCGTCCCGCTTGGGGCTCGACTCCATTAGGGCCAACCAGCAGTCCAACATACTCCACTTTGGTTCGACACCACTGTCCCTTGAGAATCGCCAATTTAGCTCCGGCGTCAGCGAGCTGTTGCAGCACGTGACGGAGTTCGGCCAGGTGCTCCTCGAAGGTTCGACTCCTCATCAAGATGTCATCGACATATATGAGGTTCCCTCTGGAAGCAGCATCTGACATGGCTTTGTGGAGGAAGATGTTGAACTCGGCAGGTGAGTTAGAGTAGCCAAAGGGGCAGCGGTTCCAAGTATATTGGCGATTTCCAAAGGAGAAAGCCAGTTTATACTGGTCCGCCGGCTCAACCTTCATGGTCCAGAAGCCGTTGGCTACGTCAACCGTAGAGAAGAAACGAGCATCTCTGACTCTGGCTAGCTCCTGATCTAAATGGATCATAGGCCACCTGGAGAGAGGTACTTGTTTGTTCAGTGCGCGATAGTCTATGGTGAGACGCCATTTCCCAGTCGGTTTCAGAACCGGCCAGATGGGAGAGTTGTAAGTGGAGTTACACTCTCTGATGATGTTTTTCTCCTTCAGCTGATCGAGGATCTCCTGGATCGACTCATAAGCAGCGAGGGGAATCTTGTACTGACGTACAAAAGTAGGAGGGGCATTCGGGTTCGTTGGAATGCGAACCGTATGCAGGTTTGTGAGTCCACAGTCCAGGGAGTCCCTGGATAAGACGGACTGAAACTCGTAGAACAGGCTTCTAAGCTCTGCTCTCTGCTCCTCTGACTCCAGCGCATCCGCTTTGTCAAGCTGCTGGCTGACTTCGGCCTCGAAGCCGTCATAAGGTTCAGAGGAGGAGGGTCTCTGATGTTCCGGGCTTTCAACCGGTGACTCAGAGGGTTGAGTATTTATTGCAAAAACCGTTAGACACTGACCGCAGTCAGTATCTAAGGTTGCACTGCAAATAGGTTCCTCAGGAAGGGCTTCATGCCGCTTGATGGTTATCATTTGTGAAGGGAAAGTACTGAATGTGTCTGCACCAACCTGTCTGTCGTTCAAGAACAACGGAAGTTGTCCGATCACGGGGACTGAAAGTTCGAAGTCATGGAATGAGCTATCTATCAGCATGCCCAAGGGCTTTCCTGCCGGCATGTGGATAGGACTCCGGGTCGGATTTTCGACCAACAAGTAAGCAGAACGATTGTTCAGCTCCAAGAGTGGCGTGCCACAGACGGCTAAGTTGAGCTCCAAGAAGTGTGGTGATGGCTGGAAGAAGGCCTGTGTGCCTGGCAGCTTCTGATGCTTCATCAGAGTCAGACGAACAGACACTCCTTTGACCAGTGGGGGCAGAACCGTGCTGGCCTCAACCACTGCACGGCAGGCCTGTGGAATGGTCTGTCCAGACAGCAAGTGTTCACGGTCTTCTGAGCGAGGCTCAGAGGATGGTGTGGCTCGGGCCCAAAGGACTTGATTGCAAGTGTCCAGCTGGGCACCGAGTCGAACCAGCAGATCTGCTCCGATGAGTGCAGGTGGATCAAGCTGTGGTATGATGCTGAATGTATGTGTGAGCTGTCTTGCTCCAAGTTGGATAGTCAGAGAGCAGACCTCTGGCGCTTTCAGGAGCCTCTGCGGCCAAGTAGGTGACAAGAGCCGATGGCTACGTGTCACACTGACCAGAAGGGGGTCCTTCTGACGCAGGTGTTCAAACGTCTGCTGGCTGATGGCCGACTTTTCAGACCAAAGAGCAAGGCGAGCATCTGAGATGTGGGTGCAGTTGATGGTAAGACCACCAACTATGTGTGGTGCATATGGCTGCAGGCTGACGTTCTTCAGCGAGCAGAGAAAAGATGAATGTGCGCGGAGCGGAGTTCCAGGAGCGGTTTCATGCCTTTGCAGGCGGACATCGTCTGTGGGAGCCGTAGGGAGGGGCATGACCTTGGAACAAGGGTTTTGCGGCTCACTTATGCTGACCTCAAGAATGGAGGATGGTCGGCTGCTATCTGGGTTCCAGGGCTTAGGTGTGTCCACCTGGGCCCACAGTTGACCCTTCTGGCAGTCGATGAGGGGAGCTAGACGTTCAAGCAGGTCCTGACCAATGAGAAGTGGTTCAGTGTCTAGCTGGCAGACATAAAACGGGTGAACCAGAGTCATGTCTTGGAAGGTGATGTCCAGCCACGCCCGGTGAGTGATACACTCCCGGGTCTGGGTGTAGCTGGTGATTTTCAGGTCACAGGGTTCTACCTGGACTGGTTTCCCGAGCGACCGCATGGTGTCAGACACGCGATGGAACAGTGTGGAGCACATCAGGGTGATTTCTGAGCCGGTATCCAGCAGAGCATCAACCTGTATGCACCCACCTACGTTGGTGCTACAGTACAAACGGCGAGCATGATCATGGTTTGTTAAGTCACCAAGGAACTTCAGAAATTTAGCATCAGGTTTCTCTGGGGGGTAGATTTCAGGAGACTCCTGTGATCTACCAGTAGTGTTCCCCCAGCTGATCAGGTAGGTCCTGGCCACGCTGGGGGGTTGAGCCACGCCTAGTCATGCGGACGTTGGCTCTGGGTCTGGCTTCTTAGAAGACGACTTTGGTGCAAGGGTTTCTTCTGCAGATCTCAGCTGTTCCTCCTGTTTAGCTAGAAACTGCTGAAACATCTCCTGGACGTCGGCTTTGGTCAAGTACTCACCTGCGGACTCGTGTTCGGGACCTACCTGTGGGCGGCGCTCCTTAAACCTTCCACTGTTCCGACCTGCCTGCCGTTGGTTTTGGTTGGGCCACTTCCTGTCTGATTGTCCAGACCTAGGCGGCCAATCAGCACCCCCCTTCCCCTGTTGAGGAGATTGGGACTGCTCTCGCGGTTTAACAGGTCTAGGTTTAGCAGATTTTGGCTTAGTGGGTGGAGCTTCTGTGCCTTCAAGCTCCAAACGCGGCTCGGCGTCGGGAGCTAGGTGCATAACGCGGTGATGTGCGTCAGGCTTTTGGGGCTTTCCGCCGGCTTCCCAAGCCTGTTGAGCGTATCTCCTAATCTCCTGAGTTGTCAGTTTTTTCATCCGACAATACATTGAGACTTCGGAGCGAACACACTCGTGCAGGTTGTGAATGAACAGGGATCTGAAGGCAGGGTCTTCCTCGAGCCCAGGGCCGTTTCGACCTTGGAAATAAGCACTTTTGAGTCGGCGATAATACTCTCTGGGGGGTTCGTTCCTCCCGTGTTTGATGGAGAAGGCCCCCATTGTAGCTGACGCAGAGTCTGCATACGTGGCGTATTCATCTCTCAACGCTCGGCAGAGCGAGGAGTACCGATCACGAATGTCAGGTGGTAGAGTTTCCATGAAACCGTGCACCGTTCTAGATGTGGTTTTCCAAATTAGCTTGAGCTTTTCCCTTGAAGAGGGTGCTGGAAGATCAAGCAGACAACGTTCTATCTCCCTGAGATAATCGTCGACGTTGGATTCATTGGTGTTAGGATCAAAGCGTTCTATGTCTTTAGCTAGCGATTCAATTTGACGTACACGGAGCCCTGACTCACGGTACGGCGCGTCATCCTCTGACTCTGACCCACGGTCTGTCTCAGAGGGCGCTGGATATCGCTGGTGTGCTCTGGGCTCCCAATGTTGACTCCTGGGGCCCAAATCGGGGTCCGGCATGTTGTGGCGGGCTGCTGGCACGTCACGTGGGTGTCCTGGGAGATCCTCCTCCCGGGGCACGTCTGCGTAGTGCAGCCTGCGTCTTTCAACTGGGGCATCTGCGTAATACGCTTTGTCCGGGTACGGACTGGCGTATGATGCTTTGTCCTGCAGCTGGTTATCGGCATGCCGAATACCGGAGTAGCTAGGATGGGTGGATGGTGGAGGTGCAGCTTGGGGTGCATAACCCCAATCGGCACCTTGCACCCTTCGTGGACTGGGGGAGCGGTCTAAATAGAGGTGCCGCTCAGCTGGTCGACTTCTCACTGATTGAGAAGGCCGTGAAGATGAGGGTGGTGGTCCAACCTGGGGTTCGAGGGCGAACTGCCCTCGGCCCCTAGATGGTCCTGAATGCCCTATAGTGTGTGTAGGGAACGGGGCCGAAGGTTGGGACAGATAAGCTTCATCTCTCCCCTGCGGCGTGCGTCCGTCCAGAGAGTCCCACACCACATACTGTTGATTATCGTATGGAGCCGTATCAGGAGGTAGCCTACCTTTACGGCGGGACGGCGGTCCCTCGCTACCTTGGGTGGAGGGAACCAATTGGTCTTTGGCGATCGTCCTGGGCGGACCCTGGTTGGCTTTGCCGGCTTGCTTTCGTACCGGTGTGGGAGAGCACTCTGGCTCAGCCTCAGAGTCACGGTGTTCCCCCCCTTCCCACTGTCTGTTGTCATCAGCAGAAGGGGGCGGGGTCTTCTCCCCATCTTCCCCAGAATCGGTGCTGGCTTCCTCCTCGTCATCCTTCTGCCTTCCATTTTGCTGCCTTTCAGCTAGCATGCTCTGGAGCTTCATGATCTCTCGATCATGTTGGAGTTCTCTCTGATAGAGGATCAAGGCTAACTTAGCTAAGTGAACCTGGATTGGTTTTGTACCATCCGGGTTTTCTATTTGATCAATTACAGCTTCTAGCTCGTCGCTACGCTGTTCTTCAGTGAAATCCCTAGAAGGGTAGTCGGGTTCTCGAGCAACCGCGACCAGTTTGGACAATATTTGTCCAGAAAGTAGGCCAGGTTCATAGTCGTGGGCCGCAGCGCCACCTGGTTGCCGGGAGTTGGTCAGTTCACTACTCTGTCCCTCCATTTTAACAACCGAACCAAAAATAGCCTAGTAGAGCTTCTGCAGATAGCTCAAGCTGCACCTTTTGGGCAGCAACTGCTAGCTTTGTAGCAGAAAAACACTAAATTAACCTTTGTGCGCACAGGTTTTAGCGTTTTAAGATTGCACGGAATGCCGTGACTGATGCTTAAAATACTATTCCTTTCAGTATTTTAGCAAAAGCTGGTGCGTTGCCGTAGCAACGTCTTACAACACTTGCAGTGTTAAATATGCTAGTTATTCCTTCAGAATATTAGCAAACAGGGTGTTATCAGTCTTTGAGTGAAGGTTTCAGTTAGTTATAATAGCCACAGTGAGTTAAAGTCGCTAAATTAGCAGTTAATTTTAGCCTAAAAGGGTTAGTCAGAATTACTTACACGCTGCACCTTTAATGAGGAACTGAATTTTA